>NW_025547745.1:5000-20000 GCF_905237065.1 Salmo salar
AGGGGGGATACCTAGTCAACTGTAAAGGGGGATACCTAGTCAGTTGTAAAGGGGGGATACCTAGTCAGTTGTAAAGGGGGATACCTAGTCAGTTGTAAAGGGGGGGATACCTAGTCAGTTGTAAAGGGGGATACCTAGTCAGTTGTAAAGGGGGGATACCTAGTCAGTTGTAAAGGGGGATACCTAGTCAGTTGTAAAGGGGGGATACCTAGTCAGTTGTAAAGGGGGGATACCTAGTCAGTTGTAAAGGGGGGATACCTAGTCAGTTGTAAAGGGGGATACCTAGTCAGCTGTAAAGGGGGATACCTAGTCAGTTGTAAAGGGGGATATCTAGTCAGTTGTAAAGGGGGATATCTAGTCAGTTGTAAAGGGGGGATACCTAGTCAGTTGTAAAGGGGGATACCTAGTCAGTTGTAAAGGGGATATCTAGTCAGTTGTAAAGGGGGATACCTAGTCAGTTGTAAAGGGGATACCTAGTCAGTTGTAAAGTGGGATATCTAGTCAGTTGTAAAGGGGGATACCTAGTCAGTTGTAAAGGAGGGATACCTAGTCAGTTGTAAAGGGGATATACTAGTCAGTTGTAAAGGGGGGATACCTAGTCAGTTGTAAAGGTGGGGGATACCTAGTCAGTTGTAAAGGGGGGATACCTAGTCAGTTGTAAAGGGGATATCTAGTCAGTTGTAAAGGGGGGATACCTAGTCAGTTGTAAAGTGGGATATCTAGTCAGTTGTAAAGGGGGGGATACCTAGTCAGTTGTAAAGGGGGATACCTAGTCAGTTGTAAAGTGGGATATCTAGTCAGTTGTAAAGGGGGGATACCTAGTCAGTTGTAAAGGGGGGAATACCTAGTCAGTTGTAAAGGGGGGATACCTAGTCAGTTGTAAAGTGGGGATACCTAGTCAGTTGTAAAGTGGGGATACCTAGTCAGTTGTAAAGGAGGGGGGTACCTAGTCAGTTGTACACCTAACGCCTTCAACTGAAATATTTCTTCCACATTTAACCCAACCCCTCTGAATCAGAGAGGAGGATCTTCATTTCAGCTAGTTTGATACGGCAGGAAAATAATCCCGCAGCAACAGGAAATGTGAATCGTTATGTAGATTATAATTCGTTAACATTTTTGGTCGGGTTTGATACATTTTTCTTAGGGCAAATTAAGTCTGACATTTCAAAGTGGAAATTACAAACTTTAGAAGCCTTTTTAAACCTTGAATACACTGGAAATTACAAACTTTAGAAGCCTTTTTAAACCTTGAATACACTGAGCAGAGAAATTATCAGCAACAAAAGATTGATGAAATAAAGATCCTACATCTGTACATATTTACTAGCTACATGTTAGCAGCTACATATTTACTAGCTACATGTTTACTAGCTACATGTTAGCAGCTACATATTTACTAGCTACATGTTAGCAGCTACATGTTTACTAGCTACATGTTAGCAGCTACATGTTTACTAGCTACATGTTAGCAGCTACATGTTTACTAGCTACATGTTAGCAGCTACATGTTTACTAGCTACATGTTAGCAGCTACATGTTTACTAGCTACATGTTAGCAGCTACATGTTAGCAGCTACATGTTTAACAGCTACATGTTTAATAGCTACATGTTAGCAGCTACATGTTTAATAGCTACATGTTTACTAGCTACATGTTAGCAGCTACATGTTTAATAGCTACATGTTTAATAGCTACATGTTAGCAGCTACATATTTACTAGCTACATGTTAGCAGCTACATGTTGTCACGACTTCCGCCGAAGTCGGTCCCTCTCCTTGTTCGGGCGGCGTTCGGCGGTCGACGTCACCGTTCTTCTAGCCATCGACAATCCACCTTTCATTTTCCATTTGTTTTGTCTTGTTTTACCCTCACACCTGGTTTACATTCCCTCATTACTTGACATGTATATAACCCTCTGTTCCCCCCCATGTCTGTGTGTGGAATTGTTTGTTGTAAAGTGTATGTGCACTCCAGACTGGTTGCGACGGGTTATTTCAACCCATATTTTGTTGTTCTGGGTACCGTTGGTTGTGCCTCGTTAAAGTGCTCCAGTTGTTACCCAGTTCTGCTCTCCTGCGTCTGACTTCCCTGCAGCCAGTTACGAACCTCTTACACATGTTTAATAGCTACATGTTAGCAGCTACATGTTTAAAACCTCTTACATCTAGACGTTCCGCTAGCGGAACACCTGCTCCAATATCCAATGATAGGCGTGGCGCGAATGACAAATTCCTCTAAAATACAAAAACTTCAATTTTTCAAACATATGACTATTTTACAGCATTTTAAAGACAAGACTCTCCTTTATCTAACCACACTGTCCGATTTCAAAAAGGCTTTACAGCGAAAGCAAAACATTAGATTATGTCAGCAGAGTACCCAGCCAGAAATAATCAGACACCCATTTTTCAAGCTAGCATATAATGTCACAAAAAACAAAACCACAGCTAAATGCAGCACTAACCTTTTGATGATCTTCATCAGATGACACACCTAGGACATTATGTTATACAATACATGCATGTTTTGTTCAATCAAGTTCATATTTATATCAAAAACCAGCTTTTTACATTAGCATGTGACGTTCAGAACTAGCATACCCCCCCGCAAACTTCCGGTGAATTTACTAAATTACTCACGATAAACGTTCACAAAAAACATACAAATTATTTTAAGAATTATAGATACAGAACTCCTTTGTGCAATCGAGGTGTCCGATTTTAAAATAGCTTTTCGGTGAAAGCACATTTTTCAATATTCTCAGTAGATAGCCCGGCATCACAGGGCTAGCTATTTAGACACCCACCAAGTTTGACCCTCACCAAAATCCGATTTACTATTAGAAAAGTTTGATTACCTTTGCTGTTCTTCGTCAGAATGCACTCCCAGGACTTCTACTTCAATAACAAATGTTGGTTTGGTCCCAAATAATCCATAGTTATATCCAAACAGCGGCATTTTGTTCGTGCGTTCAAGACACTATCCGAAAGGGTAAAGAAGGGTGACGAGCACGACGCATTTCGTGACAAAAAAATTCTAAATATTCCATTACCGTACTTCGAAGCATGTCAACCGCTGTTTAAAATCAATTTTTATGCCATTTTTCTCGTAAAAAAAGCGATAATATTCCGACCGGGAAAGCGTGTTTATGTACAAAAGAGAGAGAAAATAAAAGCATGGGATCCCCTCGTGCACGAGCCTGAGTCTCATAGTACTGTGACTGGCCACTATCCAAACGCGCTAATGTTTTTCAGCCAGGGGCTGCCTCTGATAACATTCAGCTTTTTGCCGCCTTCTGAGAGCCTATGGGAGCCGTAGGAAGTGTCACGTAACAGCAGAGATCCCCTGTATTGGATAGAGATAATCAAGAAGGCCAAGAAATGGTCAGACAGGGTACTTCCTGTACAGAATCTTCTCAGGTTTTGGCCTGCCAAATGAGTTCTGTTATACTCACAGACACCATTCAAACAGTTTTAGAAACTTTGGAGTGTTTTCTATCCAAAGCTAATAATTATATGCATATTCTAGTTTCTGGGCAGGAGTAATAATCAGATTAAATTGGGTACATTTTTTATCCGGCCGTGAAAATACTGCCCCCTAGCCATAACAGGTTAATAGCTACATATTAGCAGCTACATGTTTAATAGCTACATGTTTACTAGCTACATGTTAGCAGCTACATGTTTACTAGCTACATGTTAGCAGCTACATGTTTAATAGCTACATGTTAACAGCTACATGTTTAATAGCTACATGTTAGCAGCTACATGTTAGCAGCTACATGTTAGCAGCTACATGTTTAATAGCTACATGTTAGCAGCTACATGTTAGCAGCTACATGTTAGCAGCTACATGTTTAATATTTTTATTTTTTTATTTCACCTTTATTTAACCAGGTAGGCTAGTTGAGAACAAGTTCTCATTTACAACTGCGACCTGGCCAAGATAAAGCAAAGCAGTTCGACAACATACAACAACACAGAGTTACACATGGAGTAAACAGAGCAGTAATTGGTGACATTATTTGAAGGCTTTCATAATCACTTATACCCTCAACAACACGAGGAACTATTTCACGAATAGTTTTCAGAACTAAAAAAAACGTTTTCTTGACTCTCTCTGTGATCTAGTTTCTAACGACGCGAGTCAGAGAAGCCTCCTGCTTCACTTCGAGACGTTTGAGAACACGTTCCTCCCTCAATCGCAGACGCCGTTCGCTGTGAAAACAGAAGATATTAATAATATAAATGAGATCAGCTCAGTCAGTCGTTGGCTCCGTCGTTAAGTAACACTACGGCTATA
The DNA here is from genome assembly GCF_905237065.1 of Salmo salar. Lineage (NCBI taxonomy): Eukaryota > Metazoa > Chordata > Actinopteri > Salmoniformes > Salmonidae > Salmo > Salmo salar. The sequence continues at coordinate 9,306 of NW_025547745.1, forward strand.
AAACGGGCTTGACTCGGTTCTATTGTTGCCGCGCCACGCCCCGCTGAACAGCAGCCTCTCTCTCTGTCACACTCCAATAAACATAATTGGCCCAAAATTTAACGAGCTAATTTCTGCAGCTCCAGTTTCTATGCGGCGCAGATAAGAAGACGTATTTGATTGATTTTGGGTTTGTTTGTTTGTTTGTGTGAAAAAGTGTCGCTCACACTTTGAATGTTCAGATATTTATATAAGTTATTATCATGAATTCACAACAGAACTCGTTTTAGCAATGCTTTGATCCCCATTGGTGATAATATGGCTTCCTTCTCACAACAAAACAGAGATGTTGTGTGTGCGTGTGCGTGTGCGTGTGTGTGTGCGTACGCGTGTGTGTGTGTGTGTGCGTGCGTGTGTGTGTGCGTGCGTGCGTGCGTGTGTGTGTGTGTGTGTGTGTGTGTGTGTGCGTGTGTGTGTGCGTGTGTGGTGTGTGTGTGTGTGTGCGTGTGTGTGTGTGTGTGCGTGTGCGTGTGTGTGCGTGCGTGCGTGTGTGTGTGTGCGTGTGTGTGTGTGTGCGTGCGTGTGTGTGTGTGTGTGTGTGTGTGTGTGTGTGTGTGTGTGTGTGTGTGCGTGTGCGTGTGTGTGTGTGTGTGTGTGTGTGTGTGTGCGTGTGCGTGTGTGTGTGTGTGCGTGTGTGTGTGTGTGTGTGTGTGTGTGCGTGTGTGTGTGCGTGTGCGTGTGCGTGTGCGTGTGTGTGTGTGTGTGTGCGTGCGTGCGTGCGTGTGTGTGTGTGTGGGGTCCCTACGGATGGAGAGAGGGGGGGATCTAGCCTGATCATTTGCATTTTATTCATTATAGATGTTATTTGCAGCGTTGCTTCAGCCGTTTCCCCGAAGGACCAGGAAGATGTTCAGCGAAAGGTAAGACATACATTAATCATAACAAGTCTGAGAGTTACAGTGGTAAACTCCACCACAGCAGATACAGCGGTAAACTCCACCACAGCAGATACAGTGGTAAACTCCACCACAGCAGATACAGTGGTAAACTCCAACACAGCAGATACAGTGGTAAACTCCACCGCAGCAGATACAGTGATAAACTCCACCGCAGCAGATACAGTGGTACACTCCACCACAGCAGATACAGTGGTAAACTCCACCACAGCAGATACAGTGGTAAACTCCACCACAGCAGATACAGTGGTAAACTTCACCACAGCAGGTACAGTGGTAAACTCTAGCCTTTAGCTCAGTGCTGATGTTGCCTGTAATCCATGGCTTCTGGTTGGGAAATGTACGTATGGTCACTGTGGGAACTACGTCATCGATGCACTTATTGATGAAGCCAGTGACTGATGTGGTGTACTCCTCAATGCCATCGGATGAAACCCGGAACATATTCCAGTCTGTGATAGCAAAACAGTCCTGTTGTTTAGCATCTGCTTCATCTGTCCACTTCTTTATTGACCGAGTCACTGGTGCTTCCTGCTTTAATTTGAGCTTGTAAGCAGGAATCAGGAGGATAGAATTATGGTGTGTGTGGAGTAAAGGTGGTCTAGAATTTGTTTTCCTCCGGTTGCGCTGTTAACATGCTGGTACAAATGAGGTAAAACGGAATTCAGTTCCCTGCATTAATGTCCCCGGCCACTAGGAGCGCCGCATCTGGATGAGCGTTTTCCTGTTTGCTTATGGCCCATATACAGCTCGTTGAGTGCGGTCTTTAGTGCAGCATCGGTTTGTGGTGGTAAATAGACAAACTACAAATAATATAGATGACAACTCTCTTGGTAGATAGTGTGGTCTACAGCTGATCATGAGGTACACTGCCACAGGCGAGCAAAACCTTGACACTTCCTTATTAATATTAGATTTTGTGCACCAGCTGTTGTTTACAAATATACACAGACCTCCAACCCCATTGTCTTACCGGAAGGCAGATGTTCTATCTTACCGATGCAGCGTAAAACCCATCAGCTGTACGTCCGTGTCGTCGTTCAGCCACGACTCGGTGAAACATAAGACATTACTTTTAGGATATACGTGATCGTAGCTCATCTATTTTGTTATCCGACGATTGTTCGTTGGCTAATAGGACTGATGGTAGAGGCAGATTACCCCGCTCGCCGTAGGATCCTTACAAGGCACCCTGACCTACGTCCTCGTCCCTTTCTCATGCGAATGACGAGGATTTTGGTTCTTGTCCGGTGTCTGATGTAAATCCTTCACGTCCGACTCGTTAAAGAAAAAAAATCTTCGTCCAGTACGAGGTGAGTAATCGCTGTTCTGAAATTCAGAAGATATTTTTGGTCAAAGGTGACGGTGGCAAAAACATTATGTTCAAAAATAAAAAAAAACACACTAAATAGCACAATTGGTTAGGAGCCGGAAAAACTGCAGCCGTCTCCTGGACCAGAGACCAGATGAGGTAAACATGTATCAGAGTTCAGTGTTATGACTACTGGACCAGATGAGGTAAACATGTAGACAAGATGAGGTAAAAATGTATCAGAGTTCAGTGTTTTAACTACTGGACCAGATGAGGTAAACATGTAGACCAGATGAGGTAAACATGTATTAGAGGTTAATGTTATAAATACTGGACCAGATGAGGTAAACATGTATCAGAGTTCAGTGTTTTAACTACTGGACCAGATGAGGTAAACATGTAGACCAGATGAGGTAAACATGTAGACCAGATGAGGTAAACATGTATTAGAGGTCAATGTTATAAATACTGGACCAGATGAGGTAAACATGTATCAGAGTTCAGTGTTATAACTACTGGACCAGATGAGGTAAACATGTAGACCAGATGAGGTAAACATGTAGACCAGATGAGGTAAACATGTATTAGAGGTCCGTGTTTTAACTACTAGACCAGATGAGGTAAACATGTATTAGAGGTCAATGTTATAAATACTGGACCAGATGAGGTATTTATGTATTAGAGGTCAATGTTATAAATACTGGACCAGATGAGGTATTTATGTATTAGAGGTCAATGTTATAAATACTGGACCAGATGAGGTAAACATGTATTAGAGGTCCATGTTTTAACTACTAGACCAGATGAGGTAAACATGTATTAGAGGTCCGTGTTATAACTACTGGACCAGATGAGGTAAACATGTATTAGAGGTCCATGTTTTAACTACTAGACCAGAGCCCAGATGTGTCTGATATTGCTGCTTTAGGTTGAAAACATCGCTGACTCATCAATGTCTCTCCCATCTGCCCCGGCACTGAAGAGCGGCATCATGGGAATGGGAAGGTTAGCAGAGGATGAACACGTTTCAGAGAGAGAGAGAGAGAGAGAGAGAGAGAGAGACAGAGAGAAAGAGAGAGAGAAAGAGACAGAAAGAGAGAAAGAGAGAGAGAGAGAGAGAGAGAGAGAGAGAGAGAGAGAGCAGAGGACTTATCTGTCTCTGAAGTGAAGCAGCTAGTTGTTTCTTGGTGGTGCAGACAGGGAAGCAGCTAGTTGTTGCTTGGTGGTGCAGACATGGAAGCAGCTAGTTGTTCCTTGGTGGTGCAGACAGGGAAGCAGCTAGTTGTTTCTTGGTGGTGCAGACAGGGAAGCAGCTGGTTGTTTCTTGGTGGTGCAGACAGGGAAGCAGCTAATTGTTGCTTGGTGGAGCAGACAGGGAAGCAGCTAGTTGTTCTTGGTGGTGCAGACATGGAAGCAGCTAGTTGTTTCTTGGTGGTGCAGACAGGGAAGCAGCTAGTTGTTTCTTGGTGGTGCAGACAGGGAAGCAGCTAGTTGTTTCTTGGTGGTGCAGACAGGGAAGCAGCTAGTTGTTTCTTGGTGGTGCAGACAGGGAAGCAGCTAGTTGTTTCTTGGTGGTGCAGACAGGGAAGCAGCTAGTTGTTTCTTGGTGGAGCAGACAGGGAAGCAGCTAGTTGTTTCTTGCTGGTGCAGACAGGGAAGCAGCTAGTTGTTGCTTGGTGGTGCAGACAGGGAAGCAGCTAGTTGTTTCTTGGTGGTGCAGACAGGGAAGCAGCTAGTTGTTTCTTGGTGGTGCAGACAGGGAAGCAGCTAATTGTTGCTTGGTGGTGCAGAAAGTGAAGCAGCTAGTTGTTTCTTGGTGGTGCAGACAGGGAAGCAGCTAGTTGTTCCTTGGTGGAGCAGACAGGGAAGGAGCTAGTTGTTTCTTGGTGGAGCAGACAGGGAAGCAGCTAATTGTTTCTTGGTGGTGCAGACAGGGAAGCAGCTAGTTGTTTCTTGGTGGAGCAGACAGGGAAGCAGCTAATTGTTTCTTGGTGGTGCAGACAGGGAAGCAGCTAATTGTTTCTTGGTGGTGCAGACAGGGAAGCAGCTAGTTGTTCCTTGGTGGTGCAGACAGGGAAGCAGCTAGTTGTTTCTTGGTGGTGCAGACAGGGAAGCAGCTAGTTGTTCCTTGGTGGTGCAGACAGGGAAGCAGCTAGTTGTTTCTTGGTGGTGCAGACTGGGAAGCAGCTAATTGTTTCTTGGTGGTGCAGACAGGGAAGCAGCTAATTGTTTATTGGTGGAGCAGACAGGGAAGCAGCTAGTTGTTTCTTGGTGGTGCAGACAGGGAAGCAGCTAGTTGTTTCTTGGTGGTGCAGACAGGGAAGCAGCTAGTTGTTTCTTGGTGGTGCAGACAGGGAAGCAGCTAGTTGTTTCTTGGTGGTGCAGACAGGGAAGCAGCTAGTTGTTGCTTGGTGGTGCAGACAGGGAAGCAGCTAGTTGTTCCTTGGTGGAGCAGACAGGGAAGCAGCTAGTTGTTTCTTGGTGGAGCAGACAGGGAAGCAGCTAGTTGTTCTTGGTGGTGCAGACATGGAAGCAGCCAGTTGTTTCTTGGTGGAGCAGACAGGGAAGCAGCTAGTTGTTCCTTGGTGGTGCAGACAGGGAAGCAGCTAGTTGTTTATTGGTGGTGCAGACAGGGAAGCAGCTAGTTGTTTCTTGGTGGAGCAGACAGGGAAGCAGCTAGTTGTTTCTTGGTGGTGCAGACAGGGAAGCAGCTAGTTGTTCCTTGGTGGTGCAGACAGGGAAGCAGCTAGTTGTTTCTTGGTGGTGCAGACAGGGAAGCAGCTAGTTGTTTCTTGGTGGTGCAGACAGGGAAGCAGCTAGTTGTTTCTTGGTGGTGCAGACAGGGAAGCAGCTAGTTGTTTCTTGGTGGTGCAGACAGGGAAGCAGCTAGTTGTTTCTTGGTGGTGCAGACAGGGAAGCAGCTAGTTGTTTCTTGGTGGAGCAGACAGGGAAGCAGCTAGTTGTTTCTTGGTGGTGCAGACAGGGAAGCAGCTAGTTGTTTCTTGGTGGTGCAGACAGGGAAGCAGCTAGTTGTTTCTTGGTGGTGCAGACAGGGAAGCAGCTAGTTGTTTATTGGTGGAGCAGACAGGGAAGCAGCTGATTGTTGCTTGGTGATGCAGATTCTCTGTCAAATCTATGCCTCAATCTATCAATCAGTTTTGAGAGCTACTTCCTAGACACACAACAATCGGCCAGACTCAGAGATCAATCATTAGGATGAAGAGAAAGAGACAAGCTGTTTGGTTGACAACAAAGGGTGTGTCTGAAATGGCACCCTGTTCTCTATATAGTACACTACTATACTATACTATAGTACACTACTTAGGCCCCACAGATATAGTACACTACTTAGGCCCCACACAGCTCTGGTCTATAGCAGTGGACATAGTACCCTACTTAGGCCCCACAGAGCTCTGGTCTATAGCAGTGGACATAGTACCCTACTTAGGCCCCACAGAGCTCTGGTCTATAGCAGTGGATATAGTACCCTACTTAGGCCCCACAGGGCTCTGGTCTATAGCAGTGGACATAGTACACTACTTAGGCCCCACAGATACAGTACACTACTTAGGCCCCACAGGGCTCTGGTCTATAGCAGTGGATATAGTACACTACTTAGGCCCCACAGATACAGTACACTACTTAGTCCCCACAGATATAGTACCCTACTTAGGCCCCACAGATATAGTACACTACTTAGGCCCCACACAGCTCTGGTCTATAGCAGTGGACATAGTACCCTACTTAGGCCCCACAGAGCTCTGGTCTATAGCAGTGGACATAGTACCCTACTTAGGCCCCACAGAGCTCTGGTCTATAGCAGTGGACATAGTACCCTACTTAGGCCCCACAGGGCTCTGGTCTATAGCAGTGGACATAGTACACTACTTAGGCCCCACAGATACAGTACACTACTTAGGCCCCACAGGGCTCTGGTCTATAGCAGTGGATATAGTACACTACTTAGGCCCCACAGATACAGTACACTACTTAGTCCCCACAGATATAGTACCCTACTTAGGCCCCACAGGGCTCTGGTCTATAGCAGTGGATATAGTACACTACTTAGGCCCCACAGATACAGTACACTACTTAGTCCACACAGATATAGTACCCTACTTAGGCCCCACAGAGCTCTGGTCTATAGCAGTGGATATAGTACACTACTTAGGCCCCACAGATACAGTACACTACTTAGTCCCCACAGATATAGTACCCTACTTAGGCCCCACAGGGCTCTGGTCTATAGCAGTGGACATAGTACCCTACTTAGGCCCCACAGAGCTCTGGTCTATAGCAGTGGATATAGTACCCTACTTAGGCCCCACACAGCTCTGGTCTATAGCAGTGGACATAGTACCCTACTTAGGCCCCACAGGGCTCTGGTCTAAAGCAGTGGACATAGTACCCTACTTAAGCCCCACAGAGCTCTGGTCTAAAGCAGTGGACATAGTACCCTTCTTAGGCCCCACAGACATAGTACACTACTTAGGCCCCACAGGGCTCTGGTCTATAGCAGTGGATATAGTACCCTACTTAGGCCCCACAGAGCTCTGGTCTAAAGCAGTGGACATAGTACCCTACTTAGGCCCCACAGAGCTCTGGTCTAAAACAGTGGACATAGTACCCTACTTAGGCCCCACAGACATAGTACACTACTTAGGCCCCACAGGGCTCTGGTCTATAGCAGTGGATATAGTACACTACTTAGGCCCCACAGGGCTCTGGTCTATAGCAGTGGACATAGTACCCTACTTAGGCCCCACAGGGCTCTGGTCTATAGCAGTGGACATAGTACCCTACTTAGGCCCCACAGAGCTCTGGTCTAAAGCAGTGGACATAGTACCCTACTTAGGCCCCACAGAGCTCTGGTCTAAAGCAGTGGACATAGTACCCTACTTAGGCCCCACAGGGCTCTGGTATAAAGCAGTGGACAGTGAATAGAGAGCCGTTTGGGATGCAAACCAGAGATGAAGAGTGTAGGTTCTCCCTGTATCTTCCTCTTCCTCCTATATGAGGTAGTCTCTCAGTCTGACATTTACATCATACCACCTCCTCTGGCCTGGATAAACACAGACATACCACCTCCTCTGGTCTGGATACACACAGACATACCACCTCCTCTGGCCTGGATACACACAGACATACCACCTCCTCTGGTCTGGATACACACAGACATACCACCTCCTCTGGGCTGGATACACACAGACATACCACCTCCTCCGGTCTGGATAAACACAGACATACCACCTCCTCTGGTCTGGATACACACAGACATACCACCTCCTCTGGTCTGGATACACACAGACATACCACCTCCTCTGGCCTGGATACACACAGACATACCACCTCCTAGCCCCTCTGGTCCATTTATTTAACCAGGTGGGCTAGTTGAGAACAAGTCCTTTATTTAACCAGGTTAGGCTAGTTGAGAACAAGTCCTTTATTTAACCAGGTTAGGCCAGTTGAGAACAAGTCCTTTATTTAACCAGGTAGGCCAGTTGAGAACAAGTCCTTTATTTAACCAGGTTAGGCTAGTTGAGAACAAGTCCTTTATTTAACCAGGTTAGGCTAGTTGAGAACAAGTCCTTTATTTAACCAGGTTAGGCCAGTTGAGAACAAGTTCTCATTTACAACTGCGACCTGGCCGAGATAAAGCAAAGCAGTTCGACAACATACAACAACAACAGAGTTACAAATAAACAAACGTGCTTTCAATAACACAATAGAAAAGACAAATAGAGAAATGTTTGTACAGCGAGTGCAAATGTAGAAGAGTAGGGAGGTGAGGCAACAAATAGGCCAAAGAGGCGAAAATAATTACAATTTAACATTAATTCTGGAGTGGTAGATGAGCAGATGATGAATGTGCAAGTAGAGATACTGGGGGTGCAACAGAGCAAGAGGGTAAGTAATAATATGGGGATGAGGTAGTTGGGTGGGCTATTTACAGATGGGCTGTGTACAGGTACTGTGATCGGTAAGCTGCTCTGACAGCTGATGCTTAAAGTTAGAGAGGGAGATATAAGACTCCAGCTTCAGAGATTTTTCCAATTCGTTCCAGTCATCGGCAGCAGAGAACTGGAAGGAAAGGCGGCAAAAGGAAGAATTGGCTTTGGGGATGACCAGAGAGATATACCTGCTGGAGCGCGTGCTACGGTTGGGTGTTGTTATCGTAACCAGTGAGCTGAGATAAGGCAGGGCTTTACCTAGCAGAGACTTGTAGATGACCTGGAGCCAGTGGGTTTGGCGACGAATATGTATCGAGGACCAGCCAATGAGAGCATACAGGTCGCATTGGTGGGTGGTATATGGGGCTTTGGTGACAAACGGATGGCACTGTGATAGACTGCATCCAGTTTGCTGAGTAGAGTGTTGGAGGCTATTTTGAATATTGAACAGTTTTAATTTAACCCTGTGGCACCCCCATAGAGACTGCCAGAGGTCCGGACAACAGGCCCTCCGATTTGACACACTGAACTCTATCTGAAAAGTAGTTGGTGAACCAGGCGAGGCAGTCATTTGAGAAACCAAGGCTGTCGAGTCTGCTGATTAGAATGCGGTAATTGACAGAGTCGAAAGCCTTGGCCAGGTCGATGAAGACGGCTGCACACTACTGTCTCTTATCGATGGCGGTTATGATATCGTTTAGGACCTTGAGCGTGGCTGAGGTGCACCCGTGACCAGCTCGGAAACATGATTGCATAGCGGAGAAGGTGCGGTGGGATTCGAAATGGTCGGTAATCTGTTTGTTGACTTGGCTTTCAAAGACCTTAGAAAGGCAGGGTAGGATGGATTTAGGTCGGTAACAGTTTGGGTCTAGAGTGTCTCCCCCTTTGAAGAGGGGGATGACCGCGGCAGCTTTCCCAATCTTTGGGAATCTCAGACGACACGAACAAGAGGTTGAACAGGCTAGTAATCCAGGTTGCAACAATTTCGGCGGATACTTTTAGAAAGAAAAGGTCCAGATTTTGCAGCTCTTTCAGAACATCAGCTGTCTAGATTTGGGCGAAGGAGAAATGGGGGAGGCTTGGGCGAGTTGCTGTTGGGGGGGTGCAGAGCTGTTGACCGACGTAGGGGTAGCCAGGTGGAAAGCATGGCCAGCCGTAGAAAAATGCTTATTGAAATTCTCAATTATAGTGGATTTATCGGTGGTGACAGAGTTTCCTATCCTCAGTTCAGTGGGCAGCTGGGAGGAGGTGCTCTTACTCTCCATGGACTTTACAGGGTCACAAAACTTTTTGGAATTAGTGCTACAGGAAGCAAATTTCTGTTTGAAAAAGCTAGCCTTGGCTTTCCTAACTGACTGAGTATATTGGTTCCTGACTTCCCTGAAGAGTTGCATATCGCAGGGGCTAGTCGATGCTAATGCAGAACGCCACAGGATGTTTTTGTGCTGGTCAAGGGCAGTCAAGTCTGGGGTGAACCAAGGGCTATATCTGTTCTTAGTTCTACATTTTTTTGAATGGCGTATGCTTATCTAAGATGGAGAGGAAAGCGGTTTTGGAAGAGCCACCAGACACATCACCTCCTAGCTCCTCTGCTCTAGATAAAACATGCTGCTTCACTTACTGTTTCACACAATAGATTTGACATTGAGCCGAACGAAGCTTTCTCTCTGTTAATCTGTGGTGATTTAGAGGGCTGGCTGTCCTGTCATCACGGCTACGGCTGGTCTCAGGGGTGGTTGGTGGGGGGGGGGGAAGGGGTAGACTCCCCCTGATCAGCACAGCTGTCAGCTACTCAGCTAACGACAAACGTTTTCCCACAACTTTAGAGAACGTTCCCCCCAACGAAAGTCTCATTTGGTCATTACTTAACGTTTCCATAGGAACGTTCCCAAGAGACCGTTCCCTTTAACGTCAAATACAACTTATCCAGAACATGGTTACCATGTTCTCAGAATTTAAGATATTAATGTTCTGGACAGGTTTCATTGGGAACGTTGCGAGAACATTCACGTGTCCCGTTTTCTGACGGGTTAGGAGGAATATTCCATCAACAGAGAACATGGTCGCCACGGTCGCCATCTCAGAGAACATGGTCGCCACGGTCGCCATCTCAGAGAACGTGGTCGCCATCTCAGAGAACGTGGTCGCCATCTCAGAGAACATGGTCGCCACGGTCGCCATCTCAGAGAACATGGTCGCCACGGTCGCCATCTCAGAGAACGTGGTCGCCATCTCAGAGAACATGGTCGCCATGGTCGCCATCTCAGAGAACGTGGTCGCCACGGTCGCCATCTCAGAGAACATGGTCGCCATGGTCGCCATCTCAGAGAACATGGTCGCCATCAACAGAGAACATGGTAAGTTATTAATGTTCATGGGAACGTTGCAAGAACATTTCCTCCCATGAAACGTGTCTAGAACATTCCATATCTCATGTTCTGAGAACATGGTAACCACGTTCTGGGGATGTTCAAATCAAATCAAATTGTATTTGTCA
>NW_025547745.1:30000-32500 GCF_905237065.1 Salmo salar
CCCCTCCCTCTCCCACCTATCCCCCCTGACCCCCCCTCCAGACTGCCCCTCCCTCTCCCACCTATACCCCCTGACCCCCCCCTCCAGACTGCCCCTCCCTCTCCCACCTATACCCCTGACCCCCCCCTCCAGACTGCCCCTCCCTCTCCCACCTATACCCCTGACCCCCCCTCCAGACTGCCCCTCCCTCTCCCACCTATACCCCCTGACCCCCCCCTCCAGACTGCCCCTCCCTCTCCCACCTATACCCCCTGACCCCCCTCCAGACTGCCCCTCCCTCTCCCTTCTCAGCATCCTCTGATCCTAAGGAACACTTTAAGAGGGAGAGAAAGGGAGAGAAAGGGAGAGAAAGGGAGAGAAAGGGAGAGAAAGGGAGAGAAAGGGAGAGAAAGGGAGAGAAAGGGAGAGAAAGGGAGAGAAAGGGGGGAGAGCGAACTTGGGGAAGCAAGAGGGAGACAGGAAGTTATCCAAAACAATAACCTCCCAGTATGTCATGGAGGCGTTGGGACAAAGAATTGGCAAGGACATTTTTTTTTTTTAAATATTAATGTCCTTTTAATATAGCAAATGTACAAATTTTAAGTCTGCAAAAAACAGAGCATAAGCCTCTGATTTGTGTTCTGTGAAGGACGGCAGAATCGTCAGGGGATTATGATCTGGGTACACCATGAGAGAGGTGCCACCTGAACCAACAGAACACACTGCTCAAAAAAATGAAGGGAACACTTAAACAACACATCCTAGATCTGAATGAAAGAAATAATCTTATTAAATACTTTTTTCTTTACATAGTTGAATGTGCTGACAACAAAATCACACAAAAATAATCAATGGAAATCCAATTTATCAACCCATGGAGGTCTGGATTTGGAGTCACACTCAAAATTAAAGTGGAAAATCACACTACAGGCTGATCCAACTTCGATGTAATGTCCTTAAAACAAGTCAAAATGAGGCTCAGTAGTGTGTGTGGCCTCCATGTGCCTGTATGACCTCCCTACAACGCCTGGGCATGCTCCTGATGAGGTGGCGGATGGTCTCCTGAGGGATCTCCTCCCAGACCTGGACTAAAGCATCCGCCAACTCCTGGACAGTCTGTGGTGCAACGTGGCATTGGTGGATGGAGCGAGACATGATGTCCCAGATGTGCTCAATTGGATTCAGGTCTGGGGAATGGGCGGGCCAGTCCATAGCATCAATGCCTTCCTCTTGCAGGAACTGCTGACACACTCCAGCCAAATGAGGTCTAGCATTGTCTTGCATTAGGAGGAACCCAGGGCCAACCGCACCAGCATATGGTCTCACAAGGGGTCTGAGGATCTCATCTCGGTACCAAATGGCAGTCAGGCTACCTCTGGCGAGCACATGGAGGGCTGTGCAGCCCCCAAAGAAATGCCACCCCACACCATGACTGACCCACCGTCAAACCGGTCATGCTGGAGGATGTTGCAGGCAGCAGAACGTTCTCCACGGCATCTCCAGACTCTGTTACGTCTGTCACGTGCTCAGTGTGAACCTGCTTTCATCTGCCAAGAGCACAGGGCGCCAGTGGCGAATTTGCCAATCTTGGTGTTCTCTGGCAAATGCCAAACAGCCTGCACGGTGTTGGGCTGTAAGCACAACCCCCACCTGTGGACGTCGTGCCCTCATACCACCCTCATGGAGTCTGTTTCTGACCGTTTGAGCAGACACATGCACATTTGTGGCCTGCTGGAGGTCATTTTGCAGGGCTCTGGCAGTGCTCCTCCTGCTCCTCCTTGCACAAAGGCAGAGGTAGCGGTCCTGCTGCTGGGTTGTTGCCCTCCTACGGCCTCCTCCACGTCTCCTGATGTACTGGCTTGTCTCCTGGTAGCGCCTCCATGCTCTGGACACTACGCTGACAGACACAGCAAACCTTCTTGCCACAGCTCGCATTGATGTGCCATCCTGGATGAGCTGCACTACCTGAGCCACTTGTGTGGGTTGTAGACTCTGTCTCATGCTACCACTAGAGTGAAAGCACCGCCAGCATTCAAAAGTGACCAAAACATCAGCCAGGAAGCATAGGAACTGAGAAGTGGTCTGTGGTCCCCACCTGCTGAACCACTCCTTTATTGGGGGTGTCTTGCTAATTGCCTATAATTTCCACCTGTTGTCTATTCCATTTGCACAACAGCATGTGAAATTTATTGTCAATCAGTGTTGCTTCCTAAGTGGACAGTTTGATTTCACAGAAGTGTGATTGACTTGGAGTTACATTGTGTTGTTCAAGTGTTCCCTTTATTTTTTTGAGCAGTGTACATCAAAACGTTGGACGCAACAAACAAGCTCAAGCATTTCCTTCTCTACCACAGAATAATTCAGCTGGTACAAGTTAAACTCCTTAGAGAAGTAACCAATCGGACGGTCCACCCGCTGGACATCTGCCTGCAACAGAACGGGCGCCAACACCTACATTACTATCATCTACGTGGAGAATGAGAACGATCACATTCAGACGAGAGGCAAAAAAGCACTGGGG
>NW_025547745.1:35000-37987 GCF_905237065.1 Salmo salar
TCCTTCACCATGGTAACTGGCATTGCGTTTCTGTGGTGACCTGAGGAATATTTTTGAAAGCTGATATATAAAAAAAATATATAATTTTAAACACAACAGCTCACTCTGTTTGAATGTTTTGTTCGGTAGTGTCTTTTACCATAACAGTCTTTCTTAAACGGAGGTTTTGTAACTTTTAATGGTAATAACAAAAACCTTCCAGTTCCTCTGATGTAGAATGTAATACAGAATCCTCACTGCGTGTAATCCCGATGTTAAAGACCAGAGGACCTTGGGTAGCAGGCAGAGAGCGGAGAGGTAGAAGTCAGGAAACAAATCCCAGTCCTCCTTTCTCTGTCTATCTATCCTGTCTGTCTGAGTGTCCCTTCACATTCCTGCTCAGTCACGGTATCTCTGTTTAGACCTAACGGGCACCCCAAGGTCTGTCTCTCTTTCAGAGTCCTTTTTAGCGGAGAGTTTTAAAGGCTCTGTTGTCGTAGCAGAAGGGAAGAGAACAGAGATGCTGTAAGCAGCAATATAATTTGAGTATAGCTCGGTAGACTAAAAGCACTCGTTGTCTAACGCGGTGGATTGACGACCCTGAGATCGTCACGGCCGAAGCATTAGTGTCACGTCCTGACCATTGTAAGTTGTTATTTTCTATGGTAGAGTAGGTCAGGGCGTGACGGGGGGTGTTTGTCTATGTTTTGTATTTCTATGTTCAGTTTCTAGTTTTTGTATTTCTATGTTGGGTTTTGTGTGGCATGACCTCCAATTAGAGGCAGCCGGTTGTTGTTGTCTCTAATTGGTGGCAGCTGATCCTCGTTGTCTCTAATTGGAGGTCCTATTTATGTTGCTGTTTGTCCCACCTGTTTTTTTGTGGGTGATTAATCTTTTGAGTAGTGTGTTTTCTTCTCTGCGTCACGGTTTGTTGTTTTTGTATTTTCAAGTATTTAAGTGTATTGCATTCAGTATCACGTTTAATAAATATGTTGAACCACAACTATGCTGCACGTTGGTCCGATCATTCGAACTGCCAAAGCATTAGCCTACTTCTGCACAACATGGTTGATGTACTGTTCTTGTCACGGCAGCGTCATCTCAGTATATAGACATATCCCCTCTGTGAATTGTATATCCTCAATGTAAACCAGCTTTACTCTAGACTTTTCTGTTGACTTTATTTATATAGTATATTAAGTTGTATGCTGACGAAGTTCTGTGTTCTAGTCCTCATCTACGGACCCCCTAGAAGCTAACGATGTTCTGTGTTCTAGTCCTCATCTACGGACCACCTAGAAGCTAACGATGTTCTGTGTTCTAGTCCTCATCTACGGACCCCCTAGAAGCTAACGATGATCTGTGTTCTAGTCCTCATCTACGGACCCCCTAGAAGCTAACGATGTTCTGTGTTCTAGTCCTCATCTACGGACCACCTAGAAGCTAACGATGTTCTGTGTTCTAGTCCTCATCTACGGACCCCCTAGAAGCTAACGATGTTCTGTGTTCTAGTCCTCATCTACGGACCCCCTAGAAGCTAACGATGATCTGTGTTCTAGTCCTCATCTACAGACCCCCTAGAAGCTGACGATGTTCTGTGTTCTAGTCCTCATCTACGGACCCCCTAGAAGCTGACGATGTTCTAGTCCTCATCTACAGACCCCCTAGAAGCTGACTATGTTCTGTGTTCTAGTCCTCATCTACTGACCCCCTAGAAGCTGACGATGTTCTAGTCCTCATCTACGGACCCCCTAGAAGCTGACGATGTTCTAGTCCTCATCTACGGACCCCCTAGAAGCTAACGATGTTCTGTGTTCTAGTCCTCATCTACGGACCACCTAGAAGCTAACGATGTTCTAGTCCTCATCTACGGACCCCCTAGAAGCTAACGATGTTCTAGTCCTCATCTACAGACCCCCTAGAAGCTAACGATGTTCTAGTCCTCATCTACGGACCCCCTAGAAGCTAACGATGTTCTAGTCCTCATCTACGGACCCCCTAGAAGCTGACGATGTTCTAGTCCTCATCTACGGACCCCCTAGAAGCTAACGATGTTCTGTGTTCTAGTCCTCATCTACGGACCACCTAGAAGCTAACGATGTTCTGTGTTCTAGTCCTCATCTACGGACCCCCTAGAAGCTAACGATGTTCTTGTCCTCATCTACGGACCCCCTAGAAGCTAACGATGTTCTAGTCCTCATCTACGGACCCCCTAGAAGCTAACGATGTTCTAGTCCTCATCTACAGACCCCCTAGAAGCTAACGATGATCTGTGTTCTAGTTCTCATCTACGGACCCCCTAGAAGCTAACGATGTTCTGTGTTCTAGTCCTCATCTACGGACCACCTAGAAGCTAACGATGTTCCGTGTTCTAGTCCTCATCTACGGACCCCCTAGAAGCTAACGATGTTCTGTGTTCTAGTCCTCATCTACGGACCCCCTAGAAGCTGACGATGTTCTGTGTTCTAGTCCTCATCTACGGACCACCTAGAAGCTAACGATGTTCTAGTCCTCATCTACGGACCACCTAGAAGCTAATGATGTTCTGTGTTCTAGTCCTCATCTACAGACCCCCTAGAAGCTAACGATGTTCTGTGTTCTAGTCCTCATCTACGGACCACCTAGAAGCTAACGATGTTCTATGTTCTAGTCCTCATCTACGGACCCCCTAGAAGCTGACGATGTTCTAGTCCTCATCTACAGACCCCCTAGAAGCTGACGATGTTCTAGTCCTCATCTACGGACCTCCTAGAAGCTGACGATGTTCTAGTCCTCATCTACAGACCCCCTAGAAGCTGACGATGTTCTAGTCCTCATCTACAGACCCCCTAGAAGCTGACGATGTTCTAGTCCTCATCTACAGACCTCCTAGAAGCTAACGATGTTCTGTGTTCTAGTCCTCATCTACGGACCACCTAGAAGCTGACGATGTTCTAGTCCTCATCTACGGACCCCCTAGAAGCTAACGATGTTCTGTGTTCTAGTCCTCATCTACGGACCCCCTAGAA
>NW_025547746.1:22500-27500 GCF_905237065.1 Salmo salar
ATCAGACGAGATCGGGCGTACCCAGGCTGGTATGGCCGTAAGCGAGAAACAATCTCTTGCTACAACATATATAGTCAAAGTGAGTGTGATAAAGAGACATTGCATTTTCACCAATTAGATAAGCAGCTTGAACTTTGTGTCACTGAAAAAGTAGAAGAAATTACAAACACCGTTCCCATCACTTTTTAGCACAGGTAGTTGGATAAAATACAAACTTTATTTCCTTTCATCATTTGAACAGGGCAAAGGAGCATAAAGCACACACAAGCTGCATTCAGCAACAATATTCTTGTTTGTCTTATAAATACAAGGCAGATGCTAATTGAAAACACAAGGAAATTTGATCCTATTAAAAAGGCAGGAAGCTGCATTTAGTCAATTCATCATTAAATGCTTACTACAAGGCAGTGTTGCTGATGAAATAGTGCAAGAGCACACCCTCGTGGACAAAATGCTTACAGCACCTGGTATTCCCAGGCGGTCTCCCATCCAAGTACTAACCAGGCCCGACCCTGCTTAGCTTCCGAGAGCAGACGAGATCGGGCGTACCCAGGCTGGTATGGCCGTAAGCGAGAATCAATCTCTTGCTACAACATATATAGTCAAAGTGAGTCTGATAAAACAGACATTTAGTCAATTCATCATTAAATGCTTACTACAAGGCAGTGTTGCTGATGAAATAGTGCAAGAGCACACCCTCGTGGACAAAATGCTTACAGCACCTGGTATTCCCAGGCGGTCTCACATCCAAGTACTAACCAGGCCCGACCCTGCTTAGCTTCCGAGATCAGACGAGATCGGGCGTACCCAGGCTGGTATGGCCGTAAGCGAGAAACAATCTCTTGCTACAACATATATAGTCAAAGTGAGTGTGATAAAGAGACATTGCATTTTCACCAATTAGATAAGCAGCTTGAACTTTGTGTCACTGAAAAAGTAGAAGAAATTACAAACACTGTTCCCATCACTTTTTAGCACAGGTAGTTGGATAAAATACAAACTTTATTTCCTTTCATCATTTGAACAGGGCAAAGGAGCATAAAGCACACACAAGCTGCATTCAGCAACAATATTCTTGTTTGTCTTATAAATACAAGGCAGATGCTAATTGAAAACACAAGGAAATTTGATCCTATTAAAAAGGCAGGAAGCTGCATTTAGTCAATTCATCATTAAATGCTTACTACAAGGCAGTGTTGCTGATGAAATAGTGCAAGAGCACACCCTCGTGGACAAAATGCTTACAGCACCTGGTATTCCCAGGCGGTCTCCCATCCAAGTACTAACCAGGCCCGACCCTGCTTAGCTTCCGAGATCAGACGAGATCGGGCGTACACAGGCTGGTATGGCCGTAAGCGAGAAACAATCTCTTGCTACAACATATATAGTCAAAGTGAGTGTGATAAACAGACATTGCATTTTCACCAATTAGATAAGCAGCTTGAACTTTGTGTCACTGAAAAAGTAAAAGAAATTACAAACACCGTTCCCATCACTTTTTAGCACAGGTAGTTGGATAAAATACAAACTTTATTTCCTTTCATCATTTGAACAGGGCAAAGGAGCACAAAGCTCACACAAGCTGCATTCAGCAACAATATTCTTGTTTGTCTTATAAATACAAGGCAGATGCTAATTGAAAACACAAGGAAATTTGATCCTATTAAAAAGGCAGGAAGCTGCATTTAGTCAATTCATCATTAAATGCTTACTACAAGGCAGTGTTGCTGATGAAATAGCGCAAGAGCACACCCTCGTGGACAAAATGCTTACAGCACCTGGTATTCCCAGGCGGTCTCCCATCCAAGTACTAACCAGGCCCGACCCTGCTTAGCTTCCGAGATCAGACGAGATCGGGCGTACACAGGCTGGTATGGCCGTAAGCGAGAAACAATCTCTTGCTACAACATATATAGTCAAAGTGAGTCTGATAAAACAGACATTTAGTCAATTCATCATTAAATGCTTACTACAAGGCAGTGTTGCTGATGAAATAGTGCAAGAGCACACCCTCGTGGACAAAATGCTTACAGCACCTGGTATTCCCAGGCGGTCTCACATCCAAGTACTAACCAGGCCCGACCCTGCTTAGCTTCCGAGATCAGACGAGATCGGGCGTACCCAGGCTGGTATGGCCGTAAGCGAGAAACAATCTCTTGCTACAACATATATAGTCAAAGTGAGTGTGATAAAGAGACATTGCATTTTCACCAATTAGATAAGCAGCTTGAACTTTGTGTCACTGAAAAAGTAGAAGAAATTACAAACACCGTTCCCATCACTTTTTAGCACAGGTAGTTGGATAAAATACAAACTTTATTTCCTTTCATCATTTGAACAGGGCAAAGGAGCATAAAGCACACACAAGCTGCATTCAGCAACAATATTCTTGTTTGTCTTATAAATACAAGGCAGATGCTAATTGAAAACACAAGGAAATTTGATCCTATTAAAAAGGCAGGAAGCTGCATTTAGTCAATTCATCATTAAATGCTTACTACAAGGCAGTGTTGCTGATGAAATAGTGCAAGAGCACACCCTCGTGGACAAAAAGCTTACAGCACCTGGTATTCCCAGGCGGTCTCCCATCCAAGTACTAACCAGGCCCGACCCTGCTTAGCTTCCGAGATCAGACGAGATCGGGCGTACCCAGGCTGGTATGGCCGTAAGCGAGAATCAATCTCTTGCTACAACATATATAGTCAAAGTGAGTCTGATAAAACAGACATTTAGTCAATTCATCATTAAATGCTTACTACAAGGCAGTGTTGCTGATGAAATAGTGCAAGAGCACACCCTCGTGGACAAAATGCTTACAGCACCTGGTATTCCCAGGCGGTCTCCCATCCAAGTACTAACCAGGCCCGACCCTGCTTAGCTTCCAAGATCAGACGAGATCGGGCGTACCCAGGCTGGTATGGCCGTAAGCGAGAAACAATCTCTTGCTACAACATATATAGTCAAAGTGAGTGTGATAAACAGACATTGCATTTTCACCAATTAGATAAGCAGCTTGAACTTTGTGTCACTGAAAAAGTAGAAGAAATTACAAACACTGTTCCCATCACTTTTTAGCACAGGTAGTTGGATAAAATACAAACTTTATTTCCTTTCATCATTTGAACAGGGCAAAGGAGCATAAAGCACACACAAGCTGCATTCAGCAACAATATTCTTGTTTGTCTTATAAATACAAGGCAGATGCTAATTGACAACACAAGGAAATTTGATCCTATTAAAAAGGCAGGAAGCTGCATTTTGTCAATTCATCATTAAATGCTTACTACAAGGCAGTGTTGCTGATGAAATAGTGCAAGAGCACACCCTCGTGGACAAAATGCTTACAGCACCTGGTATTCCCAGGCGGTCTCCCATCCAAGTACCAACCAGGCCCGACCCTGCTTAGCTTCCGAGATCAGACGAGATCGGGCGTACACAGGCTGGTATGGCCGTAAGCGAGAAACAATCTCTTGCTACAACATATATAGTCAAAGTGAGTCTGATAAAACAGACATTTAGTCAATTCATCATTAAATGCTTACTACAAGGCAGTGTTGCTGATGAAATAGTGCAAGAGCACACCCTCGTGGACAAAATGCTTACAGCACCTGGTATTCCCAGGCGGTCTCCCATCCAAGTACTAACCAGGACCGACCCTGCTTAGCTTCCGAGATCAGACGAGATCGGGAGTACCCAGGCTGGTATGGCCGTAAGCGAGAAACAATCTCTTGCTACAACATATATAGTCAAAGTGAGTGTGATAAACAGACGTTGCATTTTCACCAATTAGATAAGCAGCTTGAACTTTGTGTCACTGAAAAAGTAAAAGAAATTACAAACACCGTTCCCATCACTTTTTAGCACAGGTAGTTGGATAAAATACAAACTTTATTTCCTTTCATCATTTGAACAGGGCAAAGGAGCATAAAGCACACACAAGCTGCATTCAGCAACAATATTCTTGTTTGTCTTATAAATACAAGGCAGATGCTAATTGAAAACACAAGGAAATTTGATCCTATTAAAAAGGCAGGAAGCTGCATTTTGTCAATTCATCATTAAATGCTTACTACAAGGCAGTGTTGCTGATGAAATAGTGCAAGGGCACACCCTCGTGGACAAAATGCTTACAGCACCTGGTATTCCCAGGCGGTCTCCCATCCAAGTACTAACCAGGCCCGACCCTGCTTAGCTTCCGAGATCAGACGAGATCGGGCGTACACAGGCTGGTATGGCCGTAAGCGAGAAACAATCTCTTGCTACAACATATATAGTCAAAGTGAGTCTGATAAAACAGACATTTAGTCAATTCATCATTAAATGCTTACTACAAGGCAGTGTTGCTGATGAAATAGTGCAAGAGCACACCCTCGTGGACAAAATGCTTACAGCACCTGGTATTCCCAGGCGGTCTCACATCCAAGTACTAACCAGGCCCGACCCTGCTTAGCTTCCGAGATCAGACGAGATCGGGCGTACCCAGGCTGGTATGGCCGTAAGCGAGAAACAATCTCTTGCTACAACATATATAGTCAAAGTGAGTGTGATAAAGAGACATTGCATTTTCACCAATTAGATAAGCAGCTTGAACTTTGTGTCACTGAAAAAGTAGAAGAAATTACAAACACCGTTCCCATCACTTTTTAGCACAGGTAGTTGGATAAAATACAAACTTTATTTCCTTTCATCATTTGAACAGGGCAAAGGAGCATAAAGCACACACAAGCTGCATTCAGCAACAATATTCTTGTTTGTCTTATAAATACAAGGCAGATGCTAATTGAAAACACAAGGAAATTTGATCCTATTAAAAAGGCAGGAAGCTGCATTTTGTCAATTCATCATTAAATGCTTACTACAAGGCAGTGTTGCTGATGAAATAGTGCAAGAGCACACCCTCGTGGACAAAATGCTTACAGCACCTGGTATTCCCAGGCGGTCTCCCATCCAAGTACTAACCAGGCCCGACCCTGCTTAGCTTCCGAGATCAGACGAGATCG
>NW_025547747.1:0-9998 GCF_905237065.1 Salmo salar
AGATACCATAGACCAATGACTACATCACTGGTGGTAGATACCATAGACCAACTTGACTACACATCACTGGTGGTAGATACCATAGACCAATGACTTACATCACCGGTGGTAAATACCAAAGACTAATGACTACATCACTGGTGGTAGATACCATAGAACATAATGACTACATCACTCGGTGGTAAATACCATAGACTAATGACTACATCACTGGGTGATAGATACCATAGACCAATGACAACATCACTGGTGGTAGATACTATAGACTAATGACTACATCACTGGTGATAGATACCATAGACTAATGACTACATCACTGGTGATAGATACCGATAGACCAATGACTACATCACTGGTGGCAGATACTATAGACCAATGACTACATCACTGGTGCGTAGCAATACCAAGACTCAATGACTTGACTACATCACTGGTGGCAGAGATACCACAGAACCCAGTGACCGACTACATCCACTGGTGGTAGATACCATAGAACAATGACTACATCACTGGTGGTAAATACCATAGACTAATGACTACATCACTGGTGATAGATACCATAGACTAATGACTACATCACTGGTGGTAGATACCATAGACTAATGACTACATCACTGGTGGTAGATACCATAGACTAATGACTACATCACTGGTGGTAGATACCACAGACTAAAGACTACATCACTGGTGTGGTAGATACCATAGACTAATGCCACATCACCGGTGGATAGATACCATAGACCACGATTGACTACATCACTGGGTAGATACAATACGCGACTAATTGACTAATCACTGGTGATAGATACCATAGACTAATGACACATCACTGGTGGTAGATACCATAGACTAATGACTACATCACTGGTGATAGATACCATAGACTAATGACTACATCACTGGTGGTAGATACCATAGACTAATGACTACATCACTGGTGGTAGATAATATAGACTAATGACTACATCACTGGTGGTAGATACCATAGACTAATGACTTGACTACATCACTGGTGGTAGATACCATAGACAAATGACTTGACTACATCACTGGTGGTAGATACCATAGACTAATGACTACATCACTGGTGGTAAAATACCATAGACTAATGACTACATCACTGGTGATAGATACCATAGACTAATGACTACATCACTGGTGGTAGATACTATAGACTAATGACTACATCACTGGTGGTAGATACTATAGACTAATGACTACATCACTGGTGGTAGATACCATAGACTAATGACTACATCACTGGTGGTAGATACCATAGACTAATGACTTGACTACATCACTGGTGATAGATACCATAGACTAATGACTACATCACTGGTGGTAGATACTATAGACTAATGACTACATCACTGGTGATAGATACCATAGACTAATGACTACATCACTGGTGATAGATACCATAGACTAATGACTACATCACTGGTGGTAGATACCATAGACTAATGACTACATCACTGGTGGTAGATACCATAGACTAATGACTACATCACTGGTGATAGATACCATAGACTAATGACTACATCACTGGTGGTAAATACCAAAGACTAATGACTACATCACTGGTGATAGATACCATAGACTAATGACTACATCACTGGTGGTAGATACTATAGACTAATGACTACATCACTTGTGATAGATACCATAGACTAATGACTACATCACTGGTGGTAAAATACCATAGACTAATGACTACATCACTGGTGATAGATACCATAGACTAATGACTACATCACTGGTGATAGATACTATAGACTAATGACTACATCACTGGTGGTAGATACCATAGACTAATGACTACATCTACTGGTGGTACATACCATAGACTAATGACTTGACTACATCACTGGTGATAGATACCATAGACTAATGACTACATCACTGGTGATAGATACCATAGACTAATGACTACATCACTGGTGGTAGATACCATAGACTAATGACTACATCACTGGTGGTAGATACCATAGACTAATGACTACATCACTGGTGATAGATACCATAGACTAATGACTACATCACTGGTGGTAGATACCATAGACTAATGACTTGACTACATCACTGGTGGTAGATACCATAGACTAATGACTTGACTACATCACTGGTGGTAGATACCATAGACTAATTGACTACATCACTGGTGGTGGATACCAAAGACTAATGACTACATCACTGGTGGTAGATACCATAGACTAATGACTACATCACTGGTGGTAAATACCATAGACTAATGACTACATCACTGGTGATAGATACCATAGACTAATGACTACATCACTGGTGGTAGATACTATAGACTAATGACTACATCACTGGTGGTAGATACCATAGACTAATGACTTGACTACATCACTGGTGGTAGATACCATAGACTAATGACTACATCACTGGTGGTAGATACCATAGACTAATGACTACATCACTGGTGGTAGATACCATAGACTAATGACTACATCACTGGTGGTAGATACCATAGACTAATGACTACATCACTGGTGGTAAATACCAAAGACTAATGACTACATCACTGGTGGTAGATACCATAGACTAATGACTACATCACTGGTGATAGATACCATAGACTAATGACTACATCACTGGTGGTAGATAATATAGACTAATGACTACATCACTGGTGGTAGATACCATAGACGAATGACTTGACTACATCACTGGTGGTAGATACCATAGACTAATGACTTGACTACATCACTGGTGGTAGATACCATAGACTAATGACTTGACTACATCAC
This sequence comes from Salmo salar, assembly GCF_905237065.1. NCBI lineage: Eukaryota > Metazoa > Chordata > Actinopteri > Salmoniformes > Salmonidae > Salmo > Salmo salar. The sequence continues at coordinate 2,775 of NW_025547747.1, forward strand.
TGGTGATAGATACCATAGACTAATGACTACATCACTGGTGGTAGATACCATAGACTAATGACTTTACTACATCACTGGTGGTAGATACCATAGACTAATGACTACATCACTGGTGGTAGATACCATAGACTAATGACTTGACTACATCACTGGTGGTAGATACCATAGACTAATGACTACATCACTGGTGGTAAATACCAAAGACTAATGACTACATCACTGGTGGTAGATACCATAGACTAATGACTACATCACTGGTGGTAAATACCATAGACTAATGACTACATCACTGGTGATAGATACCATAGACTAATGACAACATCACTGGTGGTAGATACTATAGACTAATGACTACATCACTGGTGATAGATACCATAGACTAATGACTACATCACTGGTGATAGATACCATAGACTAATGACTACATCACTGGTGGTAGATACTATAGACTAATGACTACATCACTGGTGGTAGATACCATAGACTAATGACTTGACTACATCACTGGTGGTAGATACCATAGACGAATGACTTGACTACATCACTGGTGGTAGATACCATAGACTAATGACTACATCACTGGTGGTAAATACCATAGACTAATGACTACATCACTGGTGATAGATACCATAGACTAATGACTACATCACTGGTGGTAGATACTATAGACTAATGACTACATCACTTGTGATAGATACCATAGACTAATGACTACATCACTGGTGGTAAATACCATAGACTAATGACTACATCACTGGTGATAGATACCATAGACTAATGACTACATCACTGGTGGTAGATACTATAGACTAATGACTACATCACTGGTGGTAGATACCATAGACTAATGACTACATCACTGGTGGTAGATACCATAGACTAATGACTTGACTACATCACTGGTGATAGATACCATAGACTAATGACTACATCACTGGTGGTAGATACTATAGACTAATGACTATATCACTGGTGGTAGATACCATAGACTAATGACTACATCACTGGTGGTAGATACCATAGACTAATGACTACATCACTGGTGATAGATACCATAGACTAATGACTTGACTACATCACTGGTGATAGATACCATAGACTAATGACTACATCACTGGTGATAGATACCAAGACTAATGACTACATCACTGGTGGTAGATACCATAGACTAATGACTTGACTACATCACTGGTGGTAGATACCATAGACTAATGACTTGACTACATCACTGGTGGTTGATACCATAGACTAATGACTACATCACTGGTGGTGAATACCAAAGACTAATGACTACATCACTGGTGGTAGATACCATAGACTAATGACTACATCACTGGTGGTAAATACCATAGACTAATGACTACATCACTGGTGATAGATACCATAGACTAATGACAACATCACTGGTGGTAGATACTATAGACTAATGACTACATCACTGGTGATAGATACCATAGACTAATGACTACATCACTGGTGATAGATACCATAGACTAATGACTACATCACTGGTGGTAGATACTATAGACTAATGACTACATCACTGGTGGTAGATACCATAGACTAATGACTTGACTACATCACTGGTGGTAGATACCATAGACGAATGACTTGACTACATCACTGGTGGTAGATACCATAGACTAATGACTACATCACTGGTGGTAAATACCATAGACTAATGACTACATCACTGGTGATAGATACCATAGACTAATGACTACATCACTGGTGGTAGATACTATAGACTAATGACTACATCACTGGTGGTAGATACCATAGACTAATGACTACATCACTGGTGGTAGATACCATAGACTAATGACTACATCACTGGTGGTAGATACCATAGACTAATGACTTGACTACATCACTGGTGATAGATACCATAGACTAATGACTACATCACTGGTGGTAGATACCATAGACTAATGACTACATCACTGGTGGTAGATACTATAGACTAATGACTACATCACTGGTGATAGATACCATAGACTAATGACTACATAACTGGTGATAGATACCATAGACTAATGACTACATCACTGGTGGTAGATACCATAGACTAATGACTACATCACTGGTGGTAGATACCATAGACTAATAACTTGACTACATCACTGGTGATAGATACCATAGACTAATGACTACATCACTGGTGGTAAATACCAAAGACTGAACATCACTGGTGATAGATACCAAGACCAATGACTACATCACTGGTGGTAGATACTATAGACTAATGACTACATCACTTGTGATAGATACCATAGACTAATGACTACATCACTGGTGGTAAATACCATAGACTAATGACTACATCACTGGTGATAGATACCATAGACTAATGACTACATCACTGGTGGTAGATACTATAGACTAATGACTACATCACTGGTGGTAGATACCATAGACCAATGACTACATCACTGGTGGTAGATACCATAGACTAATGACTTGACTACATCACTGGTGATAGATACCATAGACTAATGACTACATCACTGGTGGTAGATACTATAGACTAATGACTACATCACTGGTGGTAGATACCATAGACTAATGACTACATCACTGGTGGTAGATACCATAGACTAATGACTACATCACTGGTGGTAGATACCATAGACTAATGACTTGACTACATCACTGGTGATAGATACCATAGACTAATGACTACATCACTGGTGATAGATACCATAGACTAATGACTACATCACTGGTGGTAGATACCATAGACTAATGACTTGACTACATCACTGGTGGTAGATACCACAGACTAATGACTTGACTACATCACTGGTGGTTGATACCATAGACTAATGACTACATCACTGGTAGTGAATACCAAAGACTAATGACTACATCACTGGTGGTAGATACCATAGACTAATGACTACATCACTGGTGGTAAATACCATAGACTAATGACTACATCACTGGTGATAGATACCATAGACTAATGACAACATCACTGGTGGTAGATACTATAGACTAATGACTACATCACTGGTGGTAGATACCATAGACTAATGACTTGACTACATCACTGGTGGTAGATACCATAGACTAATGACTACATCACTGGTGGTAAATACCATAGACTAATGACTACATCACTGGTGATAGATACCATAGACTAATGACTACGTCACTGGTGGTAGATACCATAGACTAATGACTACATCACTGGTGGTAAATACCAAAGACTAATGACTACATCACTGGTGGTAGATACCATAGACTAATGACTACATCACTGGTGATAGATACCATAGACTAATGACTACATCACTGGTGGTAGATAATATAGACTAATGACTACATCACTGGTGGTAGATACCATAGACTAATGACTTGACTACATCACTGGTGGTAGATACCATAGACTAATGACTTGACTACATCACTGGTGGTAGATACCATAGACTAATGACTTGACTACATCACTGGTGATAGATACCATAGACTAATGACTACATCACTGGTGGTAGATACCATAGACTAATGACTTTACTACATCACTGGTGGTAGATACCATAGACTAATGACTACATCACTGGTGGTAGATACCATAGACTAATGACTTGACTACATCACTGGTGGTAGATACCATAGACTAATGACTACATCACTGGTGGTAAATACCAAAGACTAATGACTACATCACTGGTGGTAGATACCATAGACTAATGACTACATCACTGGTGGTAAATACCATAGACTAATGACTACATCACTGGTGATAGATACCATAGACTAATGACTACATCACTGGTGGTAGATACTATAGACTAATGACTACATCACTGGTGATAGATACCATAGACTAATGACTACATCACTGGTGATAGATACCATAGACTAATGACTACATCACTGGTGGTAGATACTATAGACTAATGACTACATCACTGGTGGTAGATACCATAGACTAATGACTTGACTACATCACTGGTGGTAGATACCATAGACGAATGACTTGACTACATCACTGGTGGTAGATACCATAGACTAATGACTACATCACTGGTGGTAAATACCATAGACTAATGACTACATCACTGGTGATAGATACCATAGACTAATGACTACATCACTGGTGGTAGATACTATAGACTAATGACTACATCACTTGTGATAGATACCATAGACTAATGACTACATCACTGGTGGTAAATACCATAGACTAATGACTACATCACTGGTGATAGATACCATAGACCAATGACTACATCACTGGTGGTAGATACTATAGACTAATGACTACATCACTGGTGGTAGATACCATAGACTAATGACTACATCACTGGTGGTAGATACCATAGACTAATGACTTGACTACATCACTGGTGATAGATACCATAGACTAATGACTACATCACTGGTGGTAGATACTATAGACTAATGACTATATCACTGGTGGTAGATACCATAGACTAATGACTACATCACTGGTGGTAGATACCATAGACTAATGACTACATCAATGGTGATAGATACCATAGACTAATGACTTGACTACATCACTGGTGATAGATACCATAGACTAATGACTACATCACTGGGTGATAGATACCATAGACTAATGACTACATCACTGGTGGTAGATACCATAGACTAATGACGACTACATCACTGGTGGTAGATACCATAGACTAATGACTTGACTACATCACTGGTGGTTGATACCATAGACTAATGACTACATCACTGGTGGTGAATACCAAAGACTAATGACTACATCACTGGTGGTAGATACCATAGACTAATGACTACATCACTGGTGGTAAATACCATAGACTAATGACTACATCACTGGTGATAGATACCATAGACTAATGACAACATCACTGGTGGTAGATACTATAGACTAATGACTACATCACTGGTGATAGATACCATAGACTAATGACTACATCACTGGTGATAGATACCATAGACTAATGACTACATCACTGGTGGTAGATACTATAGACTAATGACTACATCACTGGTGGTAGATACCATAGACTAATGACTTGACTACATCACTGGTGGTAGATACCATAGACCCAATGACTTGACTACATCACTGGTGGTAGATACCATAGACTAATGACTACATCACTGGTGGAAATACCATAGACTAATGACTATCACTGGTGATAGATACCATAGACTAATGACTACATCACTGGTGGTAGATACTATAGACTAATGACTACATCACTTGTGATAGATACCATAGACTAATGACTACATCACTGGTGGTAAATACCATAGACTAATGACTACATCACTGGTGATAGATACCATAGACTAATGACTACATCACTGGTGGTAGATACTATAGACTAATGACTACATCACTGGTGGTAGATACCATAGACTAATGACTACATCACTGGTGGTAGATACCATAGACTAATGACTTGACTACATCACTGGTGATAGATACCATAGACTAATGACTACATCACTGGTGGTAGATACTATAGACTAATGACTATATCACTGGTGGTAGATACCATAGACTAATGACTACATCACTGGTGGTAGATACCATAGACTAATGACTACATAACTGGTGATAGATACCATAGACTAATGACTTGACTACATCACTGGTGATAGATACCATAGACTAATGACTACATCACTGGTGATAGATACCATAGACTAATGACTACATCACTGGTGGTAGATACCATAGACTAATGACTTGACTACATCACTGGTGGTAGATACCATAGACTAATGACTTGACTACATCACTGGTGGTTGATACCATAGACTAATGACTACATCACTGGTGGTGAATACCAAAGACTAATGACTACATCACTGGTGGTAGATACCATAGACTAATGACTACATCACTGGTGGTAAATACCATAGACTAATGACTACATCACTGGTGATAGATACCATAGACTAATGACAACATCACTGGTGGTAGATACTATAGACTAATGACTACATCACTGGTGATAGATACCATAGACTAATGACTACATCACTGGTGATAGATACCATAGACTAATGACTACATCACTGGTGGTAGATACTATAGACTAATGACTACATCACTGGTGGTAGATACCATAGACTAATGACTTGACTACATCACTGGTGGTAGATACCATAGACCAAATGACTTGACTACATCACTGGTGGTAGATACCATAGACTAATGACTACATCACTGGTGGTAAATACCATAGACTAATGACTACATCACTGGTGATAGATACCATAGACTAATGACTACATCACTGGTGGTAGATACTATAGACTAATGACTACATCACTTGTGATAGATACCATAGACTAATGACTACATCACTGGTGGTAAATACCATAGACTAATGACTACATCACTGGTGATAGATACCATAGACTAATGACTACATCACTGGTGGTAGATACTATAGACTAATGACTACATCACTGGTGGTAGATACCATAGACTAATGACTACATCAGTGGTGGTAGATACCATAGACTAATGACTACATCACTGGTGATAGATACCATAGACTAATGACTTGACTACATCACTGGTGATAGATACCATAGACTAATGACTACATCACTGGTGATAGATACCATAGACTAATGACTACATCACTGGTGGTAGATACCATAGACTAATGACTTGACTACATCACTGGTGGTAGATACCATAGACTAATGACTTGACTACATCACTGGTGGTTGATACCATAGACTAATGACTACATCACTGGTGGTGAATACCAAAGACTAATGACTACATCACTGGTGGTAGATACCATAGACTAATGACTACATCACTGGTGGTAAAATACCATAGACTAATGACTACATCACTGGTGATAGATACCATAGACCAATGACAACATCACTGGTGGTAGATACTATAGACTAATGACTACATCACTGGTGGTAGATACCATAGACCAATGACTTGACTACATCACTGGTGGTAGAATGGTACCATAGACTAATGACTACATCACTGGTGGTAGATACCATAGACCAATGACTTGATTACATCACTGGTGGTAGATACCATAGACCAATGACTTGACTACATCACTGGTGGTAGATTACCATAGACCAATGACTTGACTACATCACTGGTGGTAGATACCATAGACTAAGACTACATCACTGGTGGTAGATAACCATAGACTAATGACTACATCACTGGTGATAGATACCATAGACTAATGACTACATCACTGGTAGTAGATA
>NW_025547748.1:0-82689 GCF_905237065.1 Salmo salar
CGTGTAAGGGCTGTCTGAAAAGAGAGTGGACCAAAACGCAGCGGAGTTAGTGTTCATCATTTAATATTTAATTGAACAACGTGAACACTATACAAAAACAAGAAAAGAGAAAACCGACAGCCAACAGTCCTGTCAGGTGCAAACACTAACAGAAACAATTACCCACAAAACCCTGTTAGGGCTAGGGGGCTGTATTGACACGGCTGGATAAAAAACGTACCCGATTTAATCTGGTTACTACTCCTGCCCAGTAACTAGAATATGCATATAATTATTGGCTTTGGATAGAAAACACCCTAAAGTTTCTAAAACTGTTTGAATGGTGTCTGTGAGTATAACAGAACTCATATGGCAGGCCAAAACCTGAGAAGATTCCATGCAGGAAGTGGCCTGTCTGACAAGTTGTGTTTCATCTTGGCTCTTTTTATTGAAGACTGAGGATCTTTTCTATAATGTGACACTTCCTACGGCTCCCATAGCCCGGGAAAAAGCTGAACGATATCGAGGCAGCCTCTGGCTGAAACACATTATCGCTTTTGGCAAGTGGCCGATCAGAGTACTCTGGGCTTAGGCGCGTGCCCGAGTCGACCCCATGCTTTATTTTCTTTCGTCTGTTTACCTAAACGCAGATTCCCGGTCGGAATATTATCGCTTTTTTTATGAGAAAAATGGCATAAACATTTATTTTAAACAGCGGTTGAGATGCTTGAAGTACGGTTTTGTTACGAATTGCGCCATGCTCGTCACCCTTATTTACCCTTTCGGATAGTGTCTTGAACGCACGAACAAAACGCCGCTGTTTGGATAGAACTATGGATTATTTTGAACCAAACCAACATTTGTTATTGAAGTAGAAGTCCTGGGAGTGCATTCTGACGAAGACAGCAAAGGTAATAACATTTTTCTTATAGTAAATGTGACTTTTCTGAGTGCTAAACTTGCTGGGTGTCTAAATAGCTAGCCCTGTGATGCCGGGCTATCTACTGAGAATATTGCAAAATGTGCTTTCACCGAAAAGCTATTTTAAAATCGGACATATCGAGTGCATAGAGGAGTTCTGTATCTATAATTCTTAAAATAATTGTTATGCTTTTTGTGAACGTTTATCGTGAGTAATTTAGTAAATTCACCGGCAGTGTTCGGTGGGAATGCTAGTCACATGCTAGTCGCATGCTAAGGTAAAAAGCTGGTTTTTTATATAAATATGAACTTGATTGAACAAAACATGCATGTATTGTATAACATAATGTCCTAGGGTTGTCATCTGATGAAGATCATCAAAGGTTAGTGCTGCATTTAGCTGTGGTTTGGGTTTATGTGACATTATATGCTAGCTTGAAAAATGGGTGTCTGATTATTTCTGGCTGGGTACTCTGCTGACATAATCTAATGTTTTGCTTTCGTTGTAAAGCCTTTTTGAAATCGGACAGTGTGGTTAGATTAACGAGAGTCTTGTCTTTAAAATGGTGTAAAATAGTCATATGTTTGAGAAATTGAAGTAATACCATTTCTAAGGTATTTGAATAACGCGCCACAGGATTCCACTGGCTGTTGAGTAGGTGGGACGATTTCGTCCCGCCGACCCTAGAGAGGTTATACTAACATTAGCTAGCTACTACTAATGGATATCATTTTAGCTCAAAGTAAACTATAGAGATATTAATCAAATTGCTACCATGTCTAAAAGACAAAAACTATCAGGAAGCGAATATATATATAAAAAATAATGTGAAAAGAGTCAAAATCTCTAAACCAAAGAAATGCACTGCTGAAATTGATCAGCGTGCAGCAATCCATCAGCCGGTGTGGAGAATGACAAGCCTCCAAGGACAGGCCATTAATTCGCCGAGAACAACGGGCCCCCGTTCGCTAATTATAGCAGCGAAGAGGGTAAACCGGAGGAGTCCGAGCCATGCACTTCCACCAATGATGACAGCTCTCTGGCTGGAAAAGAACAGGTGGTTGCACCAGGCCTAGCCACACCTCCAAACAATGTCGGCGAAGACCCTACTATCTTGGACCAGGGGCTCAGATCTGTCGCTCCCCGTCCCTGATGACAGTGGCTGTGCTGCTGCTAAATCCGACTCCCAGACAAAAAACATGAAAGATCCCGGTGAGTGGCCAAAATAAATGAATGGATCTTTACGGGATATGTCAGTGCAGGCTGGGCCACATCAGGGTAAGGAGGGGAATTGCCCAAGAGGTGAGGGACAACGAAAGTTTTTGATGGCCCACTACAATAGTCATATGTTTGAAAAATTGAAGTTTTTGCATTTCTAAGGTTTTTGAATAACGCGCCACGGGATTACACTGGCTGTTACGTAGGTGGGACGATTTGGTGCCTCCTATCCTAGAGAGGTTAAGCCAGTACATGTCCAGGCCCGTCTGAAGTTTGCTAGAGAGCATTTGGATTGTCCAGAAGAGGATTGGGAGAATGTCATATGGTCAGATGAAACCAAAATATAACTTTTTGGTAAAAACTCAACTCGTCGTGTTTGGAGGACAGAGAATGCTGAGTTGCATCCAAAGAACACCATACCTACTGTGAAGCATGGGAGTGGAAACATCATGCTTTGGGGCTGTTTTTCTGGAAAGGGACCAGGACGACTGATCCGTGTAAAGGAAAGAATGAATAGGGCCATGTATCGTGAGATTTTGAGTGAAAACCTCCTTCTATCAGCAAGGGCATTGAAGATGAAACGTGGCTGGGCAACGAAGGAGTGGCTTCGTAAAAAGCATTTCAAGGTCCTGGAGTGGCCTAGCCAGTCTCCAGATCTCAACCCCATAGAAAATCTTTGGAGGGAGTTGAAAGTCTGTGTTGCCCAGAGACAGCCCCAAAACATCACTGCTCTAGAGGAGATCTGCATGGAGGAATGGGCCAAAATACCAGCAACAGTGTGTGAAAACCTTGTGAAGACTTACAGAAAACGTTTGACCTGTGTCATTGCCAACAAAGGGTATATAACAAAGTATTGAGATAAACTTTTGTTATTGACCAAATACTTATTTTCCACCATAATTTGCAAATAAATTCATAAAAAATCCTACAATGTGATTTTCTGGATTTTCTTTTCTCATTTTGTCTGTCATAGTTGAAGTGTACCTATGATGAAAATAACAGGCCTATCTCATCTTTTTAAGTGGGAGAACTTGCACAATTGGTGGCTGACTAAATACTTTTATGCCCCACTGTATATACACTGCTCAAAAAAATAAAGGGAACACTTAAACAACACAATGTAACTCCAAGTCAATCACACTTCTGTGAAATCAAACTGTCCACTTAGGAAGCAACACTGATTGACAGTAAATTTCACATGCTGTTGTGCAAATGGAATAGACAACAGGTGGAAATTATAGGCAATTAGCAAGACACCCCAAATAAAGGAGTGGTTCTGCAGGTGGGGACCACAGACCACTTCTCAGTACCTATGCTTCCTGGCTGATGTTTTGGTCACTTTTGAATGCTGGCGGTGCTTTCACTCTAGTGGTAGCATGAGACGGAGTCTACAACCCACAGAAGTGGCTCAGGTAGTACAGCTCATCCAGGATGGCACATCAATGCGAGCTGTGGCAAGAAGGTTTGCTGTGTATCAGCGTAGTGTCCAGAGCATGGATGCGCTATCAGGAGACAGGCCAGTACATCAGGAGACGTGGAGGAGGCCGTAGGAGGGCAACAACCCAGCAGCAGGACCGCTACCTCCGCCTTTGTGCAAGGAGGAGCAGGAGAAGCACTGCCAGAGCCCTGCAAAATGACCTCCAGCAGGCCACAAATGTGCATGTGTCTGCTCAAACGGTCAGAAACAAACTCCATGAGGGTGGTATGAGGGCCCGACGTCCACAGGTGGGGGTTGTGCTTACAGCCCAACACCGTGCAGGACGTTTGGCATTTGCCAGAGAACACCAAGATTGGCAAATTCACCACTGGCGCCCTGTGCTCTTCACAGATGAAAGCAGGTTCACACTGAGCACGTGACAGACGTGACAGAGTCTGGAGACGCCGTGGAGAACGTTCTGCTGCCTGCAACATCCTCCAGCATGACCGGTTTGGCGGTGGGTCAGTCATGGTGTGGGGTGGCATTTCTTTGGGGGGCAGCACAACCCTACATGTGCTCGCCAGAGGTAGCCTGACTGCCATTAGGTACCGAGATGAGATCCTCAGACCCCTTGTGAGACCATATGCTGGTGCGGTTGGCCCTGGGTTCCTCCTAATGCAAGACAATGCTAGACCTCATGTGGCTGGAGTGTGTCAGCAGTTCCTGCAAGAGGAAGGCATTGATGCTATGGACTGGCCCGCCCATTCCCCAGACCTGAATCCAATTGAGCACATCTGGGACATCATGTCTCGCTCCATCCACCAACGCCACGTTGCACCACAGACTGTCCAGGAGTTGGCAGATGCTTTAGTCCGGGTCTGGGAGGAGATCCCTCAGGAGACCATCTGCCACCTCATCAGGAGCATGCCCAGGCGTTTAGGGAGGTCATACAGGCACGTGGAGGCCACACACACTACTGAGCCTCATTTTGACTTGTTTTAAGGACATTACATCAAAGTTGGATCAGCCTGTAGTGTGGTTTTCCACTATAATGTTGAGTGCGACTCCAAATCCAGACCTCCATGGGTTGATAAATTGGATTTCCATTGATTATTTTTGTGTGATTTTGTTGTCAGCACATTCAACTATGTAAAGAAAAAAGTATTTAATAAGATTATTTCTTTCATTCAGATCTAGGATGTGTTGTTTAAGTGTTCCCTTTATTTTTTTGAGCAGTATATATATATATATAAGGGATTGGAAATGATGCAGACAAATACATTGATAGAAGCCACAATCTATCTGCAATATTAAAGCTGATCTACCCCCCCATTTTTTTTATTCATAAAAAAACTATTGTTAAATGATTGCCAATAAATATGTTTTGCAAAAAGAAAATGTTTGTGTAATTACTACAAATAGTTGCTATAAATAGATGTAACAATTGCATTAAATAATCAATGTCCATTGTTTAATATATATAGTACATTTTATTATTGCAGTACAGGAGTTATTATACAGAGTAGCTATCTATACTAAGATCATAATACATGTTTGATCATGATTAGTTACAGGCATAGGACATTTAACTAGATGAGATCAATAAGATCATGATGTAAGAAACACCAGACAAGAGGAAAGGTGGATGGAACATAACTATTAACAGAAATGTGTTGATAATCAGAACAAACACAGCAGACTGTCTTCAGCAGTTTATCACACAAAAGGATAGAGGGGTCTTTCTGGGGTGGGTTAACAGGTATGACAGAAGCATATTGGAGGCAGATAGATGTTGTGACACAGGAGAGGGGAGTGTTCTGTCCATCCAGGATAAGGACTCAACCAAGGCCTTCTCAGTCAGTCACTATTGTGCTGCTGCCCTCTGCTGGAGAGGAAGTGAAACATTCAGTCACAATCTCCATTGTGACGTTTCCACTAGATACAGATCTAGGATCAGCTTCCCCTCTTCCTATCCTAACCTTAATCTTCAGTGGGAAATAAATTGAAATCTGACCCAAGATCAGCATCTAGATGCAACTTCACCCTAAACCCAGGCACAGTCCACACTGTAATGTTATGGAAACACACTGATAACAATGAGGTTAGCTGGTCACAATGTGTTAATAACATTTTACATGCAGCAAAACAAATACACTAAGAAAGATTTGTGTGGTTAAAGAGCGATGTTTACTACCCATAGTAATGTGGTGTTGTCTGTATCTTTGTTGAGAGATCAGCATCATTTGGTACAACAGACAGATGAGACACCAACACTGACCTGTGTGTGGTCACCTGTAGAGCTAGTGAGCTGTAGACCACATTATCATCTGGTTCTGCTGACTACAGAGGAGGAACAGGGAGAGAGGTGAACAGGGACAGTTCTGTCATGATGGAGAGTACACAATAAAAACACACTTCTCAGTGAAATTAAAAGTGTAGTCAGTTATAATTGTGATTTGTAAAATAAAGGTGATATATTAGGCCTACAGCTATAATGGTGACATAACCATGACTATATTAACACTGAGTAAACAATCACCTACTGTTGTTTCTGATAACATAATACTAGTTGTGGATAATCAGTAGAAGATCTTTACCTTGGTCTGTCCTTTTAGTTGGGCCTTGTGCTGGGGGATGACAGTGCTGTATGTGACATCATCATTAGCTTCAGGAAATAGATCCTGTTGGTAGAGAGAGGCACAAATAACAAAAACGTGTTGTTATACTGTTATAGTGTACATTTACCTATTGCTTGCTCCAAAAGAGAAAATGATACTGGAAATACAATTGTTTTCTAAAACAGATGCACATTTGCCAGGGCTATGACGTTTAATGAGTAACAGCCATAATGTTGTCTAACAGCCGAGATGCTTGAAGCCATATGTTGACATTCTGTGCTGTCCTGAACTGATCAGGCATGACAGTGCTGTACATCACGTCATGGTGGCTCTCGGTTTGGCCTCTGAGAAATGGACAGCACTGAAGGTAAACACATGTCTATATGCATAGGAAGTGAGATTACAGGAACTTCAGATACTCAGCTCACACTCCAGAGATGGAGAGAGAAATAGAGAGAAACCCAGCTCACACTGCAGAGATGGAGAGAGAGATAGAGAGAGAGAAACCCAGCTCACACTGCAGAGATGGAGAGAGATAGAGAGAGAGAAACCCAGCTCACACTGCAGAGATGGAGAGAGATAGAGAGAGAGAAACCCAGCTCACACTGCAGAGATGGAGAGAGAGATAGAGAGAGAGAAACCCAGCTCACACTGCAGAGATGGAGAGAGAGATAGAGAAAGAGAAACCCAGCTCACACTGCAGAGATGGAGAGAGAGATAGAGAGAGAGAAACCCAGCTTACACTGCAGAGATGGAGAGAGAGATAGAGAGAGAGAAACCCAGCTCACACTGCAGAGATGGAGAGAGAGATAGAGAGAGAGAAACCCAGCTCACACTGCAGAGATGGAGAGAGAGATAGAGAGAGAGAAACCCAGCTCACACTGCAGAGATGGAGAGAGAGATAGAGAGAGAGAAACTCAGCTCACACTGCAGAGATGGAGAGATAGAGAGAGAGAGAGAAACCCAGCTCACACTGCAGAGATGGAGAGATAGAGAAAACTCAGCTCTCACTGCAGAGATGGGAGAGAGAGAGAGAGAGAAACCCAGCTCACACTGCAGAGATGGAGAGAGAGATAGAGAGAGAAACCCAGCTCACACTGCAGAGATGGAGAGAGAGATGGAGAGAGAGAGAGAAACCCAGCTCACACTGCAGAGATGGAGAGAGAGAAAGAGAGAAACCCAGCTCACACTGCAGAGATGGAGAGAGAGAGAGAGAGAGAGAGAGAGAGAGAGAGAGAGAGAGAAACCCAGCTCACACTGCAGAGATGGAGAGAGAGATAGAGAGAGAGAAACCCAGCTCACTGCAGAGATGGAGAGAGAGATAGAGAGAAAGAAACCCAGCTCACACTGCAGAGTTGGAGGTGAAAGAGAGAGGGAGAGAAACCCATCTCACACTGCAGAGATGGAGGGAGAGATAGAGAGAGAGAAACCCAGCTCACACTGCAGAGATGGAGAGAGAGATAGAGAGAGAGAAACTCAGCTCACACTGCAGAGATGGAGAGATAGAGAGAGAGAGAGAAACCCAGCTCACACTGCAGAGATGGAGAGATAGAGAAAAACTCAGCTCTCACTGCAGAGATGGAGAGAGAGAGAGAGAGAGAAACCCAGCTCACACTGCAGAGATGGAGAGAGAGATAGAGAGAGAAACCCAGCTCACACTGCAGAGATGGAGAGAGAGATGGAGAGAGAGAGAGAAACCCAGCTCACACTGCAGAGATGGAGAGAGAGAAAGAGAGAAACCCAGCTCACACTGCAGAGATGGAGAGAGAGAGAGAGAGAGAGAGAGAGAGAGAGAGAGAGAGAGAGAAACCCAGCTCACACTGCAGAGATGGAGAGAGAGATAGAGAGAGAGAAACCCAGCTCACTGCAGAGATGGAGAGAGAGATAGAGAGAAAGAAACCCAGCTCACACTGCAGAGTTGGAGGTGAAAGAGAGAGGGAGAGAAACCCATCTCACACTGCAGAGATGGAGGGAGAGATAGAGAGAGAGAAACCCAGCTCACACTGCAGAGATGGAGAGAGAGATAGAGAGAGAGAAACCCAGCTTGCTGGGCATATACTGCCGGAAAGGACAGCAATCTTTTGACAAAAGAGATTACTATCTGTCACGCCCTGACCTTAGAGATCCCTTTTATTCTCTATTTGGTTAGGTCAGGGTGTGACTAGGGTGGGCAATCTATGTTTTCTATTTCTCCACCTTTAATTTGTGGGATCTTGATTTTGCATAGCTGCTGTGTAGCCTGCAGAACGTTACGTTCATTTTGTATTTTGTTGTTTTGTCGGTGTTCATTTTAAATAAAGTAAAATGTTCGCCCACCACGCTGCTCCTTGGTCCAATCTTTACAACAACGGTCATAACAGAAGATCCCACCTCAACTGGACCAAGCAGCGTGCCCGGGAGGAGATGGCATCCTGGTCTTTGGAAGAGGTTGAGGAGAGAATAGCCTGGACTTGGGAGGAAGTATTGGAGAGATATGAAAGCCTGCCGGGGAAGCAGGCGGAAGCAGCGAAGGAGCATCAACGACGACTTCGGGGGTCGCAACCACGACGCAAGCACGAGAGGCAGCCCCCAATTTGTTTTGGGGGGGGCATACGGGGTGGTTGGCGGAGCCAGGTCTCCGCACTCGCTTTAAGGAGCGTGTGACCGTTCAGGCACCATGTTATGGGGGGATACACACTGTGTCTCCAGTGCGCATTCACAGCCCGGTGCGCTCGGTGCCAGCTCCCCGCACTTGCCGTGCGAAAATTAGCATCCAGACAGGACGGGTTGTGCCGGCTCAGCGCTCCTGGTCTCCAGTACGCCTCCTTGGACCAGGATATCCTGTGCCAGCTCCGCGCACCCAGTCCCCAGTGCGTTCTACTCACTGTGTTTCCTGTGCCAGTGCCCCGTACTTGCCGGGCTAAAGTGAGCATCCAACCAGCACGGGTTGTGCCAGCTCTACGCTCCAGACCTCCAGTGCGCCTCCACGGCCCAGTTTATCCTGTGCCAGCTCCGCGCACCCAGTCCCCAGTGCGTCTCCCCAGCCAGGTACGACCTGTGCCTGCTCCATGCAACCGGCCTCCAGTGCATCTGTCCAGCCTGGTACGCCCTGTGCCGGGTCCACGCACTAGGCCTCAAGTGTGCCTCTGCAGTCCGGAGCCTCCGGCGACGGTCGGGATTCCGGAGCCTGCGGCGACGGTCGGGAGTCCGGAGCCTCCGGCGACGGTCGGCTGTCCGGAGCCTCCGGCGACGGTCGGCTGTCCGGAGCCTCCGGCGACAGTTGGCGGTCCGGAGCCTCCGGCGACAGTCGGCGGTCCGGAGTTTCCGGCGACGATCCACGGTCCGGTTCCTCCGGCGACGATCCACGGTCCGAAGCTTTCGGCAACGGTCCCCGCACCAGAGTTGCCACCGAAGATGGCGGATCCGCGAGCAGAGCGGGGTCTACATTCCGCACCGGAGCCGCCACCGAGGCTAGATGCCCACCCGGACCCTCTCCTATAGAGTCAGGTTTTGCGGCCGGAGTCCGCACCTTTGGGGCGGGGTACTGTCACACCCTGACTTTAGAGATTCCTTTTATTCTCTATTTGGTTAGGTCAGCGTGTGACTAGGGTGGGAAATCTATGTTTTCTATTTCTTTGTTGGCCGGGTATGGTTCCCAATCAGAGGCAGCTGTCTATTGTTGTCTTTGATTGGGGATCATATTTACGCAGCCTTTTTCCACCTTTAGTTTGTGGGATCTTGATTTTGTACAGCTGCTGTGTAGCCTGCAGAACTTTACGTTCGTTTTGTATTTTGTTGTTTTGTCGGTGTTCATTTTAAATAAAGTAAAATGTTCGCCTACCACGCTGCACATTGGTCCAATCTTTACGACGAGCGTAACACTATCAGTAATTAGCATCAATGTCACAGAAAACAATCACATAAATCAACGATATTACAGCAATACATAATAAAATGAACAGTAAAAATATCTTACATTACAGATAGGAAAATAAATATTTACCTCTGAATGAAACCAATTGCTCATCCACTGTTACTATAGGCCCAGGGTTGTAGAGGTATGGCAAACGCTCCACCCACTTCTCCTAGACCTCTCTTATGGCCGGCAGTTTGTCTCTCACATGTCTTGCAGGTCTTGACTCAAGGTTATCAAATCCTAGTATTCTTGAGAAAGTGTGAAAGACTTTCAGTGGCATCGTGGCACAAAAAAATCGCCCTTCCACTCTCTGCATCCCAGAGACTACATGTAGCCTCGCCTCGGGACCTATACACACCGCTAAGATTAGCAGTCCTATGTAGGCTTGCAGGTCAACCTCATACATCCTTTTCCAGGTGTCTCCATATTTATGGAAATGTTGAGGTGATGTCCTGGACATGGGCAACTGCATGTCTTGTGGGCCCTGGGGTCATCCTTATGACATTTTGTGCTGCCATCCTGCCCTGTTTGTCATGTGGTGACAAGGACCATGTTATTTTGCTGTTCTTTGACAAAAATGTCTCTTTCAGCTTGGGGGATTTCTTCTTCATCTGAAGATGATGCATCATGCTCTGGGTTGTTTTCTTCCCATACTTCTTCAAATACCTCCTCTTCCAAATCATTGTTCTCTTGTTCCTCCTGGACATCTGAAAAAATCAGATCTACGACCTGTTGGGCACTAAAACGTGCAGTTATGGCTTCAGCAAAGAGAGAACTAGGGGAACTGTCATCTGCAGCACCTTTATAGCCTCTGATTGCGTTCCCCATTAGTAAACAATGCTTTCAAGAAATGTTTATTTTGTCTGTGAACTTGAGTCATGTGTGGGGTTGTGGAGGGGAGATGCTGCACATGCAAAACAAAGTTCTAGTTTTGTCTGAGTTCAATCAGTAGCACACATAATCTCAATCTCTCATTGTAGTGTGTGTGTGTGTGTGTGTGTGTGTGTGTGTGTGTGTGTGTGTGTGTGTGTGTGTGTGTGTGTGTGTGTGTGTGTGTGTGTGTGTGTGTGTGTGTGTGTGTGTGTGTGTGTGTGTGTTTTTGTGGTGTGTAAATTGTTTTATAACTGCCGAGTCAAAAATTACCCTAAGACAATCATTGTACCCTGGTGGTGTACAGCTTTCACTAAAATATGAACAAAGGTTATGTTTCACTTTTTCTAATGTTGGGGTTACTCAAGGAAAAGTCATCAAATTTCCCTTAAAACAAAACAAGGGTCTTTAACATCATCCTCAGCTCTGGCATATTCCTCAATATTTGGAACCAAGGACTGATCACCCCAATGCACTAAAGTGGAGACAAATTTGACCCCAATAACTACCATAGATGAAGCGTCAACAGAAACCTTGGAAAATCCTCTGCATTATCATTAACAGCAGACTCGTACATTCCCTCAGTGAAAACAATGTACTGAGCAAATGTCAAATTGGCTTTTTACCAAATTACCGTACGACAGACCATGTATTCACCCTGCATACCCTAATGGACAAACAAACACACCAAAACAACGGCAAATTCTTTTCATGCTTTGTTGATTTCAAAAAAGCTTTCAACTCAATTTGGCATGAGTGCCTGCTATACAAATGGATGGAAATTGGTGATGGGGGAAAAACATTCTACATTATAAAATCCATGTACACCAACAACAAGTGTGCGGTTAAAATTGGCAAAAAACACACATTTCTTTCCACAGGGCCGGGGAGGTGAGACAGGGAAGCCCCACCCTCTTCAACATATATATCAACGAATTCGCGAGGGCACTAGAACAGTCTGCTTGTAACACCCTGATCTGTTTCACCTGTCTTTGTGATTGTATCCACCCCCCTCAAGGTTTCGCCCATCCTCCCCATTATCCCCTGTGTACTTATACCTGTGTTCTCTGTTTGTCTGTTGCCAGTTCGTTTTGTTTTGTCAAGCCTACCAGCATTTTCCCCTCTGTTCCTGTCTCTCAATTGTTCCGGTTTTCTAGTTTTCCCGGTGTTGACCATTTCTGCCTGCCCTGACCCTGAGCCTGCCTGCCGTCCTGTACCTTTGCCCCACCTATCTGGATTACTTACCTCTGCCTACCCTGACCCTGAGCATGCCTGCCGTCCTGTACCTTTGCCCCACCTATCTGGATTACTGACCACTGTCTGCCCTTGACCTGTCTTTAGCCTGCCCCTGTTGGATTAATAAACTGTTGTTACTTCAACGTTGTCTGCATCTGGGTCTTACCTGAAACGTGATACCACTAGAATCTGAAGTCAAATTGCTACTGTTTGCTGATGATCTGGTACTTCTGTCCCCAACCAAGTAGGGCCTACAACAGCACCTAGATCTTCTGCCCAGATTCTTTCAGACCTGGGCCCTGATAGTAAATCTCAGTAAGACAAAAAACAATGGTGTTCCAAAAAAGGTCCAGTTGACAGGACCACGAATACAATTTTCATCTAGACACTGTTGCCCTAGATTACACAGAAAAACAATACATACCTTGGCCAAAACATCAGCGCCACATATAACTTCCAGAAAGCTGTGAACGATCTGAGAGACAAGGCAAGAATGGCCTTCTATGCCATTGTCATGACTGTCCTGATCATGTCAGGTTACAGGAGACCACAACCCTACAGATTATCTCTCACCCCCAACAGAGGAGGAGAGATCTCGGGGGTCTGAAGATGTGGGGGTTTTATGACCCCTCACGCCCATGATAAATCTTAGGCCACAGGCGAAATTCCTTTGTCCTCACTATGGAGAACTGGCCTCAGAACATTAAACATGCAATAAAGGGACTTTGGAACAAGGGTTTCTGTCAGCCACAATGGTGGTCATGACGATAGATGGAATATGAAAATGTATGTAATTTTTGTTTTGTTATTAAAGGTTAAGATGACGTTATTATGAAAACATTGTACCTTTAAGAGTTTTCCCAGTATATGCCTGATGTTTATACATTGTACGTTGTGTGGAAAATATCCAAATCAAAGAGAATGTTTTGGTAAAGATGAAATGTGAAATTAGTTGTCTAAAATTGGATTTGAGTAAAATCTAGGCCTTGTCTCTTAACTTGGTACGCCCAGAGAATTGCCCTAAAGGCGGTTACGCCCACTTCTGACCCGAAGGTATAAGACATGGGAGTGAAGAATGAACAGATTAGAATAAAGTGACCCCAGGCTGCAGCCAAGGTCTAACCAAGTCAACGAACCCCAAAACGCAACACAAGGTTGAAGACAAAGAAATCTTTTTCTACCCAAGCTACGGATGAGTAGCTGTGTCTAAGCGGGTGAATTCAAGCCGAACCACCTAGCCTTGTAAAACCTCTTACATCTAGATGTTCCGCTAGCGGAACACCGCTCCAATATCCAATGATAGGGCGTGGCGCGAATTACAAATTCCTCGAAAATGCAAAAACACTCCTAGGACATTATGTTATACAATACATGCATGTTTTGTTCAATCAAGTACATATTTATATCAAAAACCAGCTTTTTACATTAGCATGTGACGTTCAGAACTAGCATTCCCACCGAACACTTCCGGTGAATTTACCAAATTACTCACGATAAACGTTCACAAAAAACATAACAATTATTTAAAAAATTATAGATACAGAACTCCTTTATGCAATCGCGGTGTCCGATTTTAAAATAGCTTTTCGGTGAAAGCACATTTTGCAATATTCTGAGTAGATAGCCCTGCCATCACGCCTAGCTATTTTGACACCCACCAAGTTTAGCCCTGACCAAACTCCGATTTACTATTAGAAAAGTTTGATTACCTTTGGTGTTCTTCGTCAGAATGCACTCCCAGGACTTCCACTTCAATAATAAATGATGGTTTGGTTGAAAATAATCCATAGTTATATCCAAATAGCGGCGTTTTGTTCAACGCATTTCGTGACAAAAAAATTCAAAATATTCCATTACCGTACTTCGAAGCATGTCAACCGCTGTTTAAAATCAATTTTTATGCCATTTTTCTCGTAAAAAAGCGATAATATTCCGACCGGGAGTGGTGGTTTTCGTTCAAAGACGAAAGAATAAAAACATGGAGTCGACTCGTGCACGAGCCTCAGTCTCATAGTACTCTGACCGGCCACTATCCAAAAGCGCTAATGTTTTTCAGCCAGGGCCTGCAAAGCCACGATTCAGCTTTTTGCCGCCTTCTGAGAGCCCATGGGAGCCGTAGGAAGTGTCACGTAACAGCAGAGATCCCCTGTATTGGATAGAGATAATCAAGAAGGCCAAGAAATGGTCAGACATGGTACTTCCTGTACAGAATCTTCTCAGGTTTTGGCCTGCCAAATGAGTTCTGTTATACTCACAGACACCATTCAAACAGTTTTAGAAACTTTGGAGTGTTTTCTATCCAAAGCTAATAATTATATGCATATTCTAGTTTCTGGGCAGGAGTAATAATCAGATTAAATCGGGTACTTTTTTATCCGGCCGTGAAAATACTGCCCCCTAGCCATAACAGGTTAAATTGGGTACGGTTTTCATCCGGCCGTGAAAATACTGCCCCCTATCCCCAACAGGTTTTAAACACTGGAATGGTATGATGTGCAGAAGATGAATGTGCAAGTTTAGATACTGGGGTGTGTCATGACGTTGGCCTGTGGGTAGGTTTATGACCCCCCATAAATACATTTCTCCCTTCCCTCTCTCTCTTGACTACAGAAGGACTCTTGAAAAGCCTTTGTTAAATATAGAGAGTCTGGGAACATCAAAAGGTGTGTCACATCCTGACCAGTATAGAGGATTATTTGTTATTGTAGTTTGGTCAGGACGTGGCAGAGGGTAGTCAGTTTATGTATTCCGGGGTTTCGGGTTTCTTTTCTATGTTTGTGTTTCTATGGGTTTTCTATCTGTTCTGTTTCTATGTTAGTTAATTGGGGTATGGACTCTCAATTGAAGGCAGGTGTTTTCTAGTTGCCTTTGATTGGGAGTCCTATATATTAAGGTGTGTTTGGTCTTGTTGTTTGTGGGTAGTTGTTTTAGCACTGCTATACGTGTGTAGCCTGCTATACTGTTCCTGTCGGTCATTGTTTTCTTGTTTTTGTTCGTGGTGTTCACATTATAATAAATTATGATGAGCACGCAATCCGCTGCATATTGGTCCATTTTTTCCGACAGCGATTTCAAAATATCTTCTGACGAAGAGGATCGTGACAGAACTACCCACCTTAAAAGGACCAAGCGGCGGAGGAAATTTGGTGAGGACCGGGGAACACGGCTGGTAAGGGAGCCCGAGAGGCAGCCCCAATAATTATTTTTTGGGGGGGCACAAGGGTAGTTTGGATGGGCGAGGATGGAGCCCCAGGCCAGCTCCCCGTACCCTTTTTGGGCAGAGACCTACTGGACAGGTCCCGTGCTTTGGGGTGATGGGTGCTGTGGCGAGGCCGGGTATTTTCAGGCCGGTACGCGCAGTACCAGCGCCCCGCATGTGCCAGGGAAAAGTGGGCAACCAGCCAGTAGGGGTGATGCCAGTCCTGCACTCGAGACCGCCAGTGCGCCTCTACGGTCCAGTGTTTCCCGCTACACGCACTAGCCTTGAGGTGCATGTCCCCAGGCTGGCACGTCCAGTACCAGCCCCACGCATCAGGCTTCTAGTGCGTAAGCCCCGCCAGTCTGGAGCCTCCAGAGCCGCCCGCCAGTCTGGAGCCGCCAGAGCCGCCCGCCAGTCTGGAGCCGCCAGAGCCGCCTGCCAGTCTGGAGCCGCCAGAGCCGCCCGCCAGTCTGGAGCCGCCAAAGCCGCCCACCAGTCTGGAGCCGCCCGCCAGCCGGGCGCAGCCAGGGTCGCACGCCAGCAGGGCGCAGCAGGAATCACCCGCCAGACGGGCGCAGTCAGGGTTGCCCACCAGTCCTCCGACGCGGCCAGGGGCGCCACCTAAGTGGGCGACGCCGAGGGTGGAGCGAAGTCCACGTCCCGCACCTGAGCCGCCTCCAATATAGGTGGGTTGGGGAGGGGGGGTGTAGCACAGGTGCCGTCGTTGACGGCAGCCACCCTCCCTTCCCTCCCTTTAGTTTAGGGTGATTTTCTGTTTGTTTTGGGGGATTACTGGGTTTTGTGTAAGGTGTCACGTCCTGACCAGTATAGAGGATTATTTGTTATTGTAGTTTGGTCAGGACGTGGCAGAGGGTAGTTCGTTTATGTATTCCAGGGTTTTGGGTTTCTTTTCTATGTTTGTTTTTCTATGGGTTTTCTATCTGTTCTGTTTCTATGTTAGTTAATTGGGGTATGGACTCTCAATTGAAGGCAGGTGTTTTCTAGTTGCCTTTGATTGGGAGTCCTATATATTAGGGTGTGTTTGGTCTTGTTGTTTGTGGGTAGTTGTTTTAGCACTGCTATACGTGTGTAGCCTGCTATACTGTTCCTGTCGGTCATTGTTTTCTTGTTTTTGTTCGTGGTGTTCACATTATAATAAATTATGATGAGCACACAATCCGCTGCATATTGGTCCATTTTTTCCGACAGCGATTTCAACATATCTTCCGACGAAGAGGATCGTGACAAGGTGTGGGGAAAGGAGCCATATTTCGGTAATCCAACCAGTTGAAAATATGCGTTGGTACTTAATGAATATGATGTCAGTTCGGTTGTCATCTGAGACATTATGACTGATGACAGGATGACATAAACTGTATCTGGGAAAGTCTACACATTCTAGTTATCAGATTCACATGGAATTGTTGTGCAATTTAAATGTTTAAATATGAAACTATTTGTGAAAAGATTAAATGTAATTTTAGCTTCCAAATGAGAGAATTGGGTTTTCATAAGGTTAGAGCTCTGCTCAATCAGTGGCCCGCCCCTGTGAAGAGACATTGGTTATAAACTATGAAACACACCCTTCTCTCCCTCCACTATATAAGCCCTTGACGAAAATGTAACCTCCTGTTCCGAGTATGCGAGGCCTGCAGCCTCTGCGTTAAAAGGGCGAAAAACTTGCTGTTCCGGGTACATTAGGGCAACGGTCCGATGTCAGAAGGATTCAGATAATAAGCTGTTGTGAGGACAACGATTCCACGTTAAAAGGACTAACATGTCAACTACAGAACTAAGCCAACCTCAGCGTGAGCTTTGGTTGTGAATGGTATGAACTTTGAACTCTTATTCACAACAGAAGTGATACCTCCTAGCCATTGAGTTAGCAGTGGCCGCTGTAAACGTGGGCTAGGAAAGGACGGACGACGGATCAAGTCTAACACACAACGACGATACTACAACATATCTAATTTACCACCAGAGACATTCTTCCGAGGACAGGAAGATCTCTGTTGGGCAACACGGCCAGCATCTACGACCAACCTACCGAAGCGCAGCTCAGAGTAAATATTTATTGCATTTTCCTTTTCCAAATGGGCGGTAATTTAGAATGCATAAGATACTGTATTTACGATAGCATAGCTTCTCCCTTTGTTCCTCAGTCTTCCCGCTCTTTCACTAAGAACCCAACCCCCTTTCCTTTGTGTAACCAGCCATCATGTCGGCTCCGTCCACCAGGGAGATTTTCTGTATGACATAATTTGCATTCTGTGTATAAGTAATTCTGTGTTATTATTTAGGTATTTAGTAAATAAATAATAAATAAAAAAATTGCATTGCTGATTCAACTTGTTACCCAGGGTTCGTGAAGATAACCAAGAATTTACGATGTTCAGATGAGACTGAAATAAGGTGACGATTAATATTGACTGCTATTGATGTAAAATATTACTAAGTCTTTAAGAGTTTATTCGGAAGATAACAGCTCTAAAAACACTCTTTCGTGGTGCCCCGACTTTCTAGTTAATTACATTCACATGATTAGCTTAATCAGGTAATATTAATTACAGAGAAAGGATTTCATAGAATAGCATGTCATACCACTTAATCCGGCATAGCCAAAGACACCACAGGTGCAAAGGAGCAAGATAAATAAATAAATACAGTATGGGGATGAGATAGATTGGATGGACTATTTACAGATGAGCTATGTACAGGTGCAGTGATTTGTGAGCTGCTCTGACAGCTGGAGCTTAAAGCTAGTGGGGGAGGTAAGAGTCTCCAGCTTCAGAGATTTTTGCAGTTCGTCCAGTCATTGGCAGCAGAGAACTGGAGGATCATTACAACACTGTATACAGTTGAAGTCGAACGTTTACATACACTTAGGTTGGAGTAATTAAAAATAGTTTTTCAACCACTCCACAAAATTCTTGTTAACAAACTATGGTTCTGGCAAGTCAGTTAGGACATCTACTTTGTGCATGACACAAGGGGGATGCTTGCAAGCCAATGAACACCATCCCAACTGTGAAGCACGGGTGGCAGCATCACCCCGTGTGCACTTCACAAAATAAATGGCATCATGAGGGAGTAAAATTATGTGGATATATTGAAGCAACATCTCAAGACATCAGTCAGGAAGTTAACGCTTGGTCGCAAATGGATCTACCAAATGTACAATGACCCCAAGTATACTTCCGAAGTTGTGGCAAAATGGCTTAAGGACAACAAAGTCAAGGTATTGGAGTGGCCATCACAAAGCCCTGACCTCAATCCTATAGAAAATGTGTGGGCAGAACTGAAAAAGCGTGTGTGAGCAAGGAGGCCTACAAACCTGACTCAGGTATACCAGCTCTGTCAGGAGGAATGGGCCAAAATTCACCCAACTTATTGTGGGAACCTTGTGGAAGGCTACTCGAAACATTTGACCCAAGTTAAACAATTTAAAGGCAACGCTACCAAATACTAATTGAGTGTATATAAACATTTGGCCAACTGGGAATGTGATGAAAGAAATTTAAGCTGAAATAAATAATTCTCTCTACTGTTATGACATTTCACATTCTTAAAATAAAGTGGTGATCCTATCTGACCTAAGACATGGAATTCTAACTAGGATTAAATGTCAGGAATTGTGAAAAACTGAGTTTAAATGTATTTGCCTAAGGTGTATGCAAACTTCCGACTTCAACTGTATATACATCATTTAACATTTGAAATGTTTTTATTCCCTTGTAACGTTTGTTAGCGTAATGTTCACTGTTGATTTTGTATTGTTTTTTTCACTTTTATTTGTCATCTATTTCACTTGCTTTGGCAATGTAAGCATACAGTATGTTTCCCATGCCAATAAAGCCCTTGAATTGAAATCGAGTGGAGAGAGAGAGAACACCAGCTATCACTGCGGAGATGGAGGAGAGAGAGTGAGAGAGAGAACCCCAGCTCAAATCAAATGTTACTAGTCACTTGCCCCGAATACAACAGGTGTAGACCTTACAGTGAATTGCTTACTTACAAGCCCCTAACCAACAACGCAGTTTCAAAAAAATATGGATAAGAATAAGACATAAAAGTAACAAGTAATTAAAGAGCAGCAGTAAAATAGCAATAGTGAGACTATATACACGGGGGTACCGATACAGAGTCAATGTGCGGGGGCACCGGTTAGTTGAGGTAGTATGTACATGTAGGTGGAATTATTAAAGTGACTATGCATAGATGATAGCTACAGAAAGTAGCAGTGGTGTAAAGATGCAAATGGTCTGGGTAGCCATTCGATTAGATGTTCAGGAGTCTTATGGCTTAGGGGTAAAAGCTCTTTAGAAGCCTCTTAGACCTAGACTTGGCGCTCCGGTAACGCTTGCCATACGGTAGCAGAGAGAACAGTCTATGACTAGGGTGGCTGGAGTCTGACAATTTTTAGGGATCTTCCTCTGACACCGCCTGGTATAGAGGTCGTGGATGGCAGGAAGCTTGGCTCCAGTGATGTACTGGGCTGTTCGTACTACCCTCTGTAGTGCGTTGCGGTCAGAGGCCAAGCAGTTGCCATACCAGGCAGTGATGCAGCCAGTCAGGATGCTCTCGATGGTGCAGCTGTAGAATCTGTTGAGGATCTGAGGACCCATGCCAAATCTTTTCAGTCTCCTGAGGGGGAATAGGTTTTGTTGTGCCCTCTTCACGACTGTCTTGGTGTGCTTGGACCATGTTAGCTTGTTGGTGATGTGGACACCAAGAAACTTGAAGCTCTCAACCTGCTCCACTGCATCCCCGTCGATGAGAATGGGGGCGTGCTCGGGCCTCTTTTTCCTGTAGTCCACAATCATCTCCTTTGTCTTTATCACATTGAGGGAGAGGTTGTTGTCCTGGCACCACACGGCCAGGTCTCTGACCCCCTCCCTATAGGCTGTCTCGTCATTGTCGGTGATCAGGCCTAACACTGTTGTGTCATCGGAAAATGTAATGATAGTGGTGGAGTCGTGCCTGGCCGTGCAGTCATGAGGGAAAAGGGAATACAGGAGGGGGCTGAGCACGCACCGCTGAGGGGCCCCTGTGTTGAGGATCAGCATGGCGGATGTGTTGTTACCAACCCTTACCACCTGGGGATGGCCCGTCAGGAAGTCCAGGATCCAGTTGCAGAGGGAGGTGTTTAGTCCCAGGCTCCTCAGCTTATCGATGAACTTTGAGGGCACTATGGTGTTGAACGCTGAGCTGTAGTCAATGAATTGCATTATCACATAGGTGTTCCTTTGTCCAGGTGGGAAAGGGCAGTGTGGAGTGCAATAGAGATTGTATCATCTGTCGATCTGTTAGGGCAGTATGCAAATTGGAGTGGGTCTAGGGTTTCTGTGATGATGGTGTTGATGTGAGGAGATCTCACATCTCACTGCAAAGATGGAGTGATCGGTACTAGTCCAAGATCTCCACAGACCAAAACCAAGTTTATTCAGTTTGTACCTGCGATGCTGTTTCTCTGGTGTGGGTCACTGTGCTGTATGTAATGTCCTGCTCAGAGTCAGCAGACTGCAAAGAAATAAATAGCAAAGAGGAACAGGAATTGTCTATTTACCACCTAAACCACAGTTTGTTTCCACGATAAGCCTGACAAGAGGAGCTAAACTCTCTAACACATACATGCAAACAAAATATGTCATATCTGTCTAATGCATATTAAAATGTCATGTGTTTGTCAAGAATTCATAGAATTGGTTTAGAAACAGTCATCAGCTGTAATACTGTGAAATGATAGGATGCAGTCAGAGATATATTTAGTGAACTGACAATTTCCTGTTCTCGCTGTTATTAACAGCATTTTTCAACATCTTGAGTGCTATAAGAGCTTGGTTTCAGTTAGAATATGGGATGGGACCTTTTATGTCAACTCATTGATAATCAACTGGTAGATGATCCCAGATCTAGAACAGAAAAGCAGGTTGTTGAAAATAATTGAATAAAATAAGTTTATCCTACCACTGAGTTGTTAGTTGTTTGGTCCTTGGCCTTATTGTCCTCTGGAATAAAGAGAGGGAGATGTCAATTACTTCTGTGTTTGTTATAGTACAATATTACCTCTGAATGGATTTCTTCATGACAACTCCTCCAAATATTTTCTGTCATTCAAAATAAATCACAGGCAAGAAATATACTGTTGGTCACAATATCAATACATTTAGTATTTTTCTAAACTATTCTCCTTTTTTATATTCACATAAAATGACTACTTACTATGCTTTCTCCACATCTTCCATGTTACTAGGATACCAGCTGTCACCACCACCAACATGCCCAGAGAGATGAGTAGGACTTTCACATTTTTGGACCTGATGGATTACATATAAAAACTTGAATTAATAATACAATTGAAATAGATCATTATAAATTGATCATTTGCTGTATGAACTGTTGTGATAAATGGAACAATTATTGATCTATTCACATGTGTGAAAGTTGACAATGCAAATGAAGAGATGATATGATTATTATTGAGATTATGACTATTTATTTTAAGTGTTCTTCTTGTCTTTGCAAATGAGGGAGAATAAGGCCAACATTGCTGCTACTTCTCACAAGGCAACCACAGAGATGTTCTAACCAAGAGGACGTGATAACAGTCTCTATATGCATTTAGGGAGGGTGTTTGGTTAGCATTAACTGTTGTAGTGTATGATGGAATTGTAATGTTTCTCTGTGTTCATAGTATCTAACAATATGTGGGATAATACAGCTGAATGAGTGATAATAACCTCTGGTGGACTTCCTCCATGTTCCCCTCAGCTCCTTGACTTGTGTTGTCATTCTGAACAGGCTCAGCAGTTGGAGAGGCAGAGGGGTGTTGAGTGGTTGGATCTTGGGTTGCTGTGAGGTAAAACAACAATATCATCAATGAAGTTAATGGTATACCACGTAGTCAGGTTGTATAGCAACATAACATTCATAGTTAATATTACAATTAGTTCCAGATGATACCAGTGGATAAAACAAAGTGAATCATATTGATCATAAAGTATGTGATTGATCTACTAACTTGAGGTCATCTTAGAGCTTCTCTGTGTTGCAGTTTGTTGACTGACAGTGATGTGAACAGGCATCTCTAGTTCTCCCACTCTACACCAATACCAGTCAGTGTTCTCCATCTTCAGTCCACTCATAGTCACTGTTAAGACTTTTCTGTTGTTGGCATCACTAGTCCGCTTTAATGTGACTGATGTTCCATTTAAAGTCCCAGAATAACCCCTCACACAATCACCACCCATCCTGCACCACTTCATATCTCCAGTGTTACTATAGTAACAACGGACAGTGACACTCCCTCCTTCTACACCAGTAATTTCCTGTTGGTCCACATAGAGTTCTGGAGTACCTGAACCCAGGTAAAAAACAAGAATTCAGAGAATAAAAAAGTGCTTTTACAACAGGCTCCTTACAAATTCCTTCAAACTGCATTCTGTGATTGGTACATCCATTTTTGGTCTGTTAAATTCATAATAATTATATATTGCCATTGATTCTTGAAGAATGTAACTTGCATCAGGAGCTTAGTTCAACTGTTGCCCCATAATGACCCAAAATAGAATCTTGTTTTACTCAGCTGTTTGCAAACAATGTAATTGTAAACAAACACTGTACAGCTTCAAAACATGGTCAGTTCATTGCACAGAGATGTACAGTATAGATCTGTCTATGAATTTCAGAGAGGTTTCACAGTTCTCATTTAATTTGTTGTAAATGGCTATTTATAATTGGATCATTATTTAGTATTTGACATTGCAGGTTACAGGACACTCCATAGGACATTGCTGAGCACTATTCATTCTACTTTACTAGATATGAAAAGTGAAGGGATCTTACCTGGAGTGACATATAGGTAGAACCATTGTATCATGATATCTGTTCCTCCATTGATCTCGACAACACACCTGTAATTCCCATAGTCCCATGACGTCAGGCCAGTCATGGTCACAGTGAAGATTCTCTTGTTGATGTCATCAGAGATTGAGGTCTTACCACTGCTCTTAGGATAGTCAGTGCGTACTACATAAGAACATACATCCCAACCTAATCCTGCACACCAGTATTTCACATCGTTGATGTGATTCAGATCATAGCAACATGGGAAGGTGATGGAGCCTCCTGTCTGCACAGACACATGCCTCACTGTGGACATATCAACACAAAACACATTTAAATTAGAGTTAACATTTAATAGAGTCT
Organism: Salmo salar; assembly: GCF_905237065.1. Classification (NCBI taxonomy): domain Eukaryota; kingdom Metazoa; phylum Chordata; class Actinopteri; order Salmoniformes; family Salmonidae; genus Salmo; species Salmo salar. The sequence continues at coordinate 23,563 of NW_025547748.1, forward strand.
TTGCAGAGGAAAAATAACAAAAATCACATTGCTCCAACACTTTTAAACAGCTTGTTCATGATTGAGATTGATTATACAGTGTTTAAAGTGAATTGACTGAGGGGACTTCACCCTTAATTCATAGAAATGTTACCCTTACCTGCTGAGACCCTGTAGAAGATGAGGAGGAGGAGGAGGGAGAGATGAAGAGCCATGTGAAAGTTAGTGTCTGCCTGTTATGTTAAATTGAACTTGAGCACAAACGTGTGTCAAGGACCAAGGCACTAGTGTTAATTACTTCTTGTTCACAGACCTCACTTTAACTCTCTTCCTGTTTCTGTTTGTGTGTACATACCCCCCTCGGTGGAAGATAGGAACTTTTGCATCTTATAGACTACTTTAACCCCAAAATCATAGTCACTACAATATATTTCAGCTTCCAGCTTTCTGAGTCACTACTATCCTGTTACTCTCTACTGGAACACAGGCCACTTATGATTATCAAGATTCAATAATTGGGCGACATGCACCACATTTCCATTGGCAAAAATCTATATTTCAGTATATAAGAAACTATATCATGAATGTTTATGCTAGATTTGAGGGGTCATGTGCTATAGAGATGTAGTGATGTGTACTAGACCAAGACCTCCACAGACTCTCACTTTAAACCAAGTTCAAGGTTCAACCCAGTCTGATGTGTATTTACGTTCAACAAGAACACACTCTGTCTTTCTCCACCTTCTATACAGGAAATGTACAGCTCATAACACCACCACCAGTCCTGTAACAGAAAGTGTGAAAGTTAGCTCAGAATGCTGCAAGTTTCAGCTGAACTCTTTCTATGGCATCATGTTATGCTGAGCTATACGTTCCGTTATTGGCTCCAAGATCTTCGTGGGCTATACTCGGCCTTGTCTCAGGGTAGTGGGTTGGTGGTTGAAGATATCCCTCTAGTGGTGTGGGGGCTGTGCTTTGGCCAAGTGTGTGGGGTTTTATACTGCCTGTTTGGCCCTGTCCGGGTGTATCGTCGGACAGGGCCACAGTGTCTCCCGACCCCTTCTGTCTCAGCCTCCAGTATTTATGCTGCTAATAGTTTATGTGTCAGGGGGCTAGGGTCAGTCTGTTATATCTGGAGTATTTCTCCTGTCTTATCCGGTGTCCTGTGTGAATTTAAGTATGCTCCCTCTAATTTGCTCTCGCTCTCTTTTTCCCTCTTTCTCTTTCTCCTTCTCTCTCTTTCTCTCTCTCTTCTCTACATGGCCTGATGACTCCTTGCTGTCCCCAGTCCACATTGTCATGCTGTTGCTCCAGTTTCAACTGTTCTGCCTGTGGCTATGGAAACCTGAACTGTTCACTGGATGTGCTACCATCAGTGATGCCAACTTGGCAATTTTGATGATCGATTTAGCAACTTTTCAGACTGCCCTAGCAACTTTTTTTTCAAACAGCACCTAGCAACAAATTTAGCTACTTTTAAAAATGTATTTTGGAACTTTTAGCAACTTTTGAAAAATGCACGCATTTTCCCTTTAAATGACACAAAAATGATTTTCTCTGTCACACACTCAGTCACAACACATGTGACTGGCTGCAAAAGTGCATTGTGAGTGACGTCAGCAGCAGACGCTCAGCTCGTGCACGGCAGCAGAAGGCCTGCAGCAATTTCAGCAAATTGCAAATCGTTGTTGGCTGACTGCAGCAGCAGTAGTACGGGTTCGACGAGCCAAACCCAATGAATACAGTTGGTCAAGAATGTTTGATCTTGAACAGAACTTACTATATCAATCAACATGTCTCAATCAAAATTGCACAGCCAGAAGTACAGAAAAGAGTGGGAGTCTATACCTGAACAAATGTCAAATCATATTTTTTGCCGAGATGGCCAGTCAATTTGAGTAACGTTATTGTGTATTCTACGTAATGACAGAGTTTTACGTTATCACGCAATGACATCACAACGTCATTTAGCAACTTTTAGCAACAAATCAACCTGCCTTTAGCAACTTACCCGGAAAATGAGTTGGCAACACTGGCTACCTTGACCCGGACCTGCTGTTTTGGACTCTCTCTCTACCACACCTGCTGTCTCTAACTCTGAATGATCTGCTTTGAAAAGCCAACGGACATTTACTCCTGAGGTGCTGACCTGTTGCACCTCTACAACCACTGTGATTATTATTATCTGACCCTGGTGGTCATCGATGAAAGTTTGAACATATTGGCCATGTTCTGTTATAATCTCCACCCGGCACAGCCAGAAGAGGAATGGCCACCCCGCATAGCCTGGTTCCTCTCTAGGTTTCTTCCTAGGTTCCGACCTTTCTAGAGAGTTTTTCCTAGCCACCGTGCTTCTACATCTGCATTGTTTGCTGTTTGGGGTTTTAGGCTGGGTTTCTGTACAGCACTTTGTGACAACGGCTGATGTAAAAAGGGCTTTATAAATACATTTGATTGATTGATTGACCATATAAAAGGGTGTTTGTGTGAACACTTACTTTCAACATGGAGCAGGTTGGACAGCAAGGGAGAGAGAGAAATCAGAGCTTGTGGACAAGGGGCCAGTCAGAGAGGTCAAAGAGGTGGGCAGGGGCCACGTCAAAGAGGTGGGCATGGGCCCCATCAAAGAGGTGGGCATGGGCCCCATCAAAGAGGTGGGTATGGGCCCCGTCAAAGAGGTTAAAGAGGTGGGCATGGGCCCCGTCAAAGAGGTGGGCATCTAATGAAGTCCGGCCATTTTTGTTGACCTTGTGGTAAACAGAGGCCTTACCATGGCAGAGGCTGCCAGATTGGTTCACCCATATCTGAAAAGATCAACTGTCATTTCAATCCTGATAACATTTTGCCAAGAAAACCGGCAAGTCTGCAGGATATGCACTATGGTTTACCATTACATAGACAGTAAATGACATATTGTAATGCATATAAATTCACAAAACATGTTACAGCATTCCTACAGTATGAACTATTGACAGTACACTCTGTTCTACCATCAGAATTGACAGAAGACCTCATGGTGGTGGCCGTGGCTGTGTGCTGACCGTCCAGCAGTAGTGGGCCTTGGTGGAAATGGTGAGGGCCAGGAATAACATAAGGCTGTCCGAAATAGGGCAGGCCATTGAGTTAAATGATGACACCTTTGCCAATGTGGCAGCCATCAGCCTATCAACAATCGGCTACCTTATGAAGAGACACCAGATATCTATGAAACACATTTACCTGGTGCTTTTTGATCCCCAGGTGAAACAACAGCGGGCTGAGTGTTTTCAGGTACAGCACTCTAAACTGTATTACTGTTACTTTTTGATGCACATGCTAATTCACAATATAATGAACGAACTATACTGTAAAAATAACTAACCCAAATGTATTTTTAGAGTGTAACTGTCACACCCTGATCTGTTTCATCTATCTTTGTGATTGTCTCCACCCCCCTCCAGCTGTCGCCCATCATCCCCATTATCCCCTGTGTATTTATACCTGTGTTCTCTGTTTGTCTGTTGCCAGTTCGTTTTGTTTTGTCAAGCCTACCAGCGTTTTTCCCTCTGTTCCTGTCTCTTAATTGTTCCTGTTTCCTAGTTTCCCCGGTGTTGACCATTCTGCCTGACCTGACCCTGAGCATGCCTGCTGTCCTGTACCTTTGCCCCACCTATCTGGATTACTGACCTCAGCCTGCCCTTGACCTGTCCTTTTACCTGCCCCTGTTTGAATAATAAACTTTGTTATTTCGACACTGTCTGCACCTGGGTCTTACGTGATAGTGATGATGCCTGATGCTGCTGTTAACCATCACAAGTAGATCTTTGTTGATGAAGCGGACTTCAACCTGGCTAAAAGTCGGTGCCGTGGGCGGAATATGGTTCGTGACCCTATACCTGCCCCTATACTCTCCTGTCCTCAGCCCTATTGAGGATGTATTTTCAGCATGGAGGTGGAAGATGTATGGTCACCATCCCCATGAGAGTGCCGCCCTCCTTCTGGCCATGGATGAGGCAGGCTACGACATCAATTCAGAACAGTGTCTTCATTGATCACACCTTTATTTACACATTGGATAGATATTATGGAAAGTTAAAGATTTTGTTGGGTAAAGTAATTTTATTGCCTAATGTGAAAAAAGTGCAATCTACTGTCATTTACAGTACTGTAGCAAACTACTTCCAGGACTTCTAAGGGCGACTTGAAACACGTATCTTGCATTGTTTGCTATCGGATTAACTGGTTGTTAAAATAACTAAATTCATTATGGTTTAATCACAAAAATTCAACAATGTTCTCAGTAAATTTCACAATAAATTTGTATTTTGAAATAATGGTTTTGTGGTGAGAGATGTTCACAATCCAAATGACGCACAATGACAGGTTATGAATGAAAGACTGACTGCATTACAAGGGTGACCAGTTTGGAGTTTTGTACTAAGAGTTGGGAAAATGTACCACATAATTTCGAAAATAGTTCCAAAGCAATAACAAAAACTTTAACAAAGCATTTATATATTCCATTAAAGCTGGAGAAGGTAAAAACAGACTAGTACTCCAAGGCTCTGATTCAACAAGGAGAGGATTTGTTACAGACAACCAGACAACCAAATATCAACTATGAAACAACCCAAGAACTCAGGATTAATAAATGAACCAAAAATATTTAAATGTAACCTTGTTTTTTTTGTGTGTGTGTGTGTGTGTGTGTGTGTGTGTGTGTGTGTGTGTGTGTGTGTGTGTGTGTGTGTGTGTGTGTGTGTGTGTGTGTGTGTGTGTGTGTGTGTGTGGTTTGGTTTTACTATCCTTGTGGGTAAAACAAGGACCATTTGGACAAGTCAAAAATCGAAATAAATTAAAATCAAATATATTGGTCACATACACGTGTTGAGCAGATGTTATTGCGGGTGTAGTGAAATGCTTGTGCTTCTAGCTCCGACAGTGCAGCAATATCTAACATGTAATATCTAACAGTTTCACAACATATTCCCAAAATACACGTAAAACTATGTAATGAATGGATTAACAATATATATACACATATGTCAGAGTGACATTGGACTAAGATACAGTGGCATAGTATAGAATACAGTATATACATATGAGATGGGTGATGCACCATTTGGACAAGTTGGGACATTTTGCCCGGCCCCACAAGCAAAAAGTATATTTTAGGCTAAGGGGTTAGGTTTAGGGTTATGGTTACAATTAGGGTTAGGGGAAATAGGATGTTGAATTGGCATACCTTTTTTTGTACAAACAAAGATTTCAAAACATACGTGTGTGTGTGTTTTATCCTGAAGAAAGCTGAACATTTTTGTGTACATGCCCCCCTCAGTGGCAGATAGGAACTATTGCATTATGTAGACTAGTTCAACCCCAAAATCATAGTCACTACAATGTATTTCAGCTTCCAGCTTTCTCCAAGGGCTCTTTGGGACCAAGAGTCACTATTATCCTGTTACCCTCAGCTGGAAAATAGGTCACTAATGATTACAAAAAGAAATGTATAGAATTGAGGGGACATGAGCTACGGAGATGGAGTGTTGACTGCCTTCCACTTAGAGATCAACCCTGGTCATAGATGCAGCTCAAAACCACAGATGTCCTCCAACCTAAACTGTTAAAGTTAGCTCAGGAAGCTGCTGTACCACAAGGCTGCAGGTTTCTGGTAAACTAACTCATACTATGACATCTTGTTAATCACTTGTTGTCTCCAACACAGCAAATAACTTCGATAGATCAGAATTTCAGATTTTCTTTCACAGAATTTCACAGAATTTTGTGACAGATGTTCTTGATAACAGTAAAACATGTTTATTAGCAAGTAAATTAAATATACTATTAAAGCTGAAGAATGTGAAGAAGGTAAAGACATATACCGCAATGAAAAATGTGCAAATGCTAAATAAATCTAGTTTCTACTCATCCTGTTTTACCTCAGAGTCGGGTTGCCCTGAACTTCACCACAGCAATGACGTTGCACAGGATGAAGAGAACTGCATTAACAGTTTTTGGAAGGTAGAAGAGTGTTCTCTCCCATCTGTAGAAGAACAACACTGCTTTGAGGACATGATACTCTGACAATTTCAATCAGACATATATCATTGAAGAATGAGGCATACAGGGGACATTTTTGTAAGTGATTATAAAACAACACAATTCATTAATCCAGTAATTGAAATTTAAATAAATGACCTTTTTGCTTATTGAGTACCGGTTAAAGAGGTGGTAGTGTACACTTACCCCTGGGCTGCATGGTGTGTGTTGTTGACTGGGGCCTGAGAGGTGGAAGAGGAGACAGCAGGATCTACAGTTGTGGCTGAGGTCAGACAGATGTCTTGAATGGTATTCTTTTCTGTCAAGGTGCAACAGTTTCCGTATGTAATTTATTAGTGTTGAAGTGACACAATTTCAGCGTGATATGTCAATGTTTTAAATTAACAAAATGTCTTCAGTTGGATTCTGTGAATTTGAAAGACTCATTCCACTATTTTTGGTTATAACTGGTCTCTCATTACTTACTAATGATGGTGTCAGTCTGTGTTGTGGTCAGTTGATTAACAGTGGAGATTATGATGGTGGAAGAGGGGGTAGGGGTGGTGGTGGAGGCAGGTGTGGTACTCTGTGTTGTGGTCAGTTGATTGACAGTGGAGATGATGATGGTGGAAGAGGGGGTAGGGGTGGTGGTGGAGGCAGGTGTGGTACTCTGTGTTGTGGTCAGTTGATTGACAGTGATATGAACAGGCATTTGGAGGTCTCCTCTGGAACACCAGTACCAGCCAGTATCTCCCATATTCAATCCATTCAGAGTCACTGTCAAAGGTTATCCAGCCAACTTGACACAACTGTGGAAAGCATTTGAGTCAACATGGGCCAGCATATCTGTGGAACGCTTTCGACCCCTTGTATTGTCCATGCCCTGACGAATTGAGGCTGATCTGAGGTCAAACGTGGGAGGAACTCAATATTAGGAAGGTGTCCCTAATGTTTTGTGCATTCAGTGTATACAAACACTATATTCCTGAAGCTATGTATTGGCCAATGAGAGGCTTTGAAGCACCTGTCTGCCATATTGGTACTCCTCAGAAGGAGCGGTCTTCCACAGGAATGATGGGAATTGCACAGTATTTCAACTTAATGTCTCAAAGATAATTAATACATGTATTTAAAGACACACTCCAGCTATTGTTTAACATTTCCTGTGGAGTAATAAAATCCCACATACACTTAAGGGTAAAAAAATATGTTTTGAGCATATAGTGTTTTTAGTGTCAATGAGTTGGTCTGATGGGAATCCGTGAGGTCATCGACCTTACCCTTGTGGGAACAATAGAGGAACGATAGACAACAAAAGAGGAATGGTCCATCCCCCACTTGTGCCATGTCATGAGGATACCTGGACCACCAATTGAAATGTGATAAATGAGGTGAAAAGGTGACAACTTCAATCAATTACTTCAAATAATGATATATATATATATATATATATATATATATGTGTGTGTGTGCTTCCGGGTTTGGAGCGGGTAGTCGCACTTCACTTCGCTCCACAGGTAATATAACATTTCATTACATTACAACGGTTGATTTGTTTGATCTGAGCAATTTTTTCTTAGCTAGCTACATAGCCGTCTTTGTATCATAGTTAATTGTGTAGTTTAGAGTAATTATCGAGGTTAGCTAGCCAGCCAGCTGTTTTCGTCCTCCTAACTTAGTCAACACTGCTAGCTAGCCAACTAGCCAACTTCTACCGACTAGCAGCACTGTAGAAACTATTACATTACAACGGAACGACTTGATTAGTGTAGTGTTAGCTAGCTACATAGTTGTCTTTGCTGTCTTTGTATATAAGATAATTGTGTAGTTTAGAGTAATTATCGAGGTTAGCTAGACAGCCACGACGCGACGCCGTTGTCCAGACTCCAGACTTAGTCAACACACCTAGTCATCATCAAACCCACTGCTAGCTAGCCAACCTTTACTGACTAGCAGCACTGTAGAAACTAATACATTACAACGGAACGATTTTACTAGTGCCGTGTTAGCTAGCTACATAGTTGTCTTTGTCATAGTTTGATAATTGTGTAGTTTAGAGTAATTATCGAGGTTAGCTAGCCAGCTATTTTCGTCCCCCGCGACGCCATTTTTCCAAACCTAGCCAACTATTACCGACGAGCAGCATTGTAGAAACTAAATACATTACAAAGGAACGTCTTGATTAGTGCTATGTTAGTTAGCTACATAGTTGCTTTTGTATCATGATAAGGTGTAGTACTGAAACTATTGAGGTTACCTAGCCAGCTACACGTTCAAACAAAGTCAACAACGCAGCCACTACTAGCTAGCCTACTTCACCAGCCAGCTGTACTGTATCATCTTCGTCATTTTAGTCAATAAGATTTTTGCAACGTAAGCTTAACTTTCTGAACATTCGAGACGTGTAGTCCACTTGTCATTCCAATCTCCTTTGCATTAGCGTAGCCTCTTCTGTAGCCTGTCAACTATGTGTCTGTCTATCCCTGTTCTCTCCCCTCTGCACAGGCCACACAAACGCTTCACACCGCGTGGCCGCTGCCACTCTAACCTGGTGGTCCCAGCGCGCACAACCCACGTGGAGTTCCAGGTCTCCGGCAACCTCTGGAACTGCCGGTCTGCGGCCAACAAGGCAGAGTTCATCTCAGCCTATGCTACTCTCCAGTCCCTCGACTTCTTGGCACTGACAGAAACATGGATTACCACAGATAACACTGCTACTCCTACTGCTCTCTCCTCGTCTGCCCACGTGTTCTCGCATACCCCGAGAGCATCTGGCCAGCGGGGTGGTGGCACTGGAATCCTCATCTCTCCCAAGTGGACTTTCTCTCTTTCTCCCCTGACCATTTGTCTATCTCCTCATTTGAATTCCATGCTGTCACAGTTACCAGCCCTTTCAAGATTTACATCCTTATCATTTATCGCCCTCCAGGTTCCCTTGGAGAGTTCATCAATGAGCTTGACGTCTTGATAAGTTCCTTTCCTGAGGATGGCTCACCTCTCACAGTTCTGGGTGACTTTAACCTCCCCACGTCTACCTTTGACTCATTCCTCTCTGCCTCCTTCTTTCCACTCCTCTCCTCTTTTGACCTCACCCTCTCACCCCCCCCCCCCTACTCACAAGGCAGGCAATACGCTTGACCTCATCTTTACTAGATGCTGTTCGTCCACTAATCTCATTGCAACTCCCCTCCAAGTCTCCGACCACTACCTTGTATCCTTTTCCCTCTCGCTCTCATCCAACACTTCTCACTCTGCCCCTACTCGGATGGTATTGCGCCGTCCCAACCTTCGCTCTCTCTCTCCTGCTACTCTCTCCTCTTCCATCCTATCATCTCTTCCCTCTGCTCAAACCTTTTCCAACCTATCCCCTGATTCTGCCTCCTCAACCCTCCTCTCCTCCCTTTCTGCATCCTTTGATTCTCTATGTCCTCTATCCTCCAGGCCGGCTCGGTCCTCCCCTCCTGCTCCGTGGCTCGACGACTCATTGCGAGCTCACAGAACAGGGCTCCGGGCAGCCGAGCGGAAATGGAGGAAAACTCGCTTCCCTGCGGACCTGGCATCCTTTCACTCCCTCCTCTCTACATGTTCCTCTTCTGTCTCTGCTGCTAAAGCCACTTTCTACCACTCTAAATTCCAAGCATCTGCCTCTAACCCTAGGAAGCTCTTTGCCACCTTCTCCTCCCTCCTGAATCCTCCTCCCCCTCCCCCCCTCCTCCCTCTCTGCGGATGACTTCGTCAACCATTTTGAAAAGAAGGTCGACGACATCCGATCCTCGTTTGCTAAGTCAAACGACACCGCTGGTCCTGCTCACACTGCCCTACCCTGTGCTTTGACCTCTTTCTCCCCTCTCTCTCCAGATGAAATCTCGCGTCTTGTGACAGCCGGCCGCCCAACAACCTGCCCGCTTGACCCTATCCCCTCCTCTCTTCTCCAGACCATTTCCGGAGACCTTCTCCCTTACCTCACCTCGCTCATCAACTCATCCTTGACCGCTGGCTACATCCCTTCCGTCTTCAAGAGAGTGAGAGTTGCACCCCTTCTGAAAAAAACCTACACTCGATCCCTCCGATGTCAACAACTACAGACCAGTATCCCTTCTTTCTTCTCTCTCCAAAACTCTTGAACGTGCCGTCCTTGGCCAGCTCTCCTGCTATCTCTCTCAGAATGACCTTCTTGATCCAAATCAGTCAGGTTTCAAGACTGGTCATTCAACTGAGACTGCTCTTCTCTGTGTCACGGAGGCTCTCCGCACTACTAAAGCTAACTCTCACTCCTCTGCTCTCATCCTCCTAGACCTATCTGCTGCCTTTGATACTGTGAACCATCAGATCCTCCTCTCCACCCTCTCCGAGTTGGGCATCTCCGGCGCGGCCCACGCTTGGATTGCGTCCTACCTGACAGGTCGCTCCTACCAGGTGGCGTGGCGAGAATCTGTCTCCGCACCACGTGCTCTCACCACTGGTGTCCCCCAGGGCTCTGTTCTAGGCCCTCTCCTATTCTCGCTATACACCAAGTCACTTGGCTCTGTCATATCCTCACATGGTCTCTCCTATCATTGCTATGCAGACGACACACAAATAATCTTCTCCTTTCCCCCTTCTGATAACCAGGTGGCGAATCGCATCTCTGCATGTCTGGCAGACATATCAGTGTGGATGACGGATCACCACCTCAAGCTGAACCTCGGCAAGACGGAGCTGCTCTTCCTCCCGGGGAAGGACTGCCCGTTCCATGATCTCGCCATCACGGTTGACAACTCCATTGTGTCCTCCTCCCAGAGTGCTAAGAACCTTGGCGTGACCCTGGACAACACCCTGTCGTTCTCTACTAACATCAAGGCGGTGACCCGATCCTGTAGGTTCATGCTCTACAACATTCGCAGAGTACGACCCTGCCCCACACAGGAAGCGGCGCAGGTCCTAATCCAGGCACTTGTCATCTCCCGTCTGGATTACTGCAACTCGCTGTTGGCTGGGCTCCCTGCCTGTGCCATTAAACCCCTACAACTCATCCAGAACGCCGCAGCCCGTCTGGTGTTCAACCTTCCCAAGTTCTCTCACGTCACCCCGCTCGTCCGCTCTCTCCACTGGCTTCCAGTTGAAGCTCGCATCCGCTACAAGACCATGGTGCTTGCCTACGGAGCTGTGAGGGGAACGGCACCTCCGTAACTTCAGGCTCTGATCAGGCCCTACACCCAAACAAGGGCACTGCGCTCATCCACCTCTGGCCTGCTCGCCTCCCTACCTCTAAGGAAGCACAGTTCCCGCTCAGCCCAGTCAAAACTGTTCGCTGCTCTGGCACCCCAATGGTGGAACAAGCTCCCTCACGACGACAGGACAGCGGAGTCAATCACCACCTTCCGGAGACACCTGAAACCCCACCTCTTTAAGGAGTACCTAGGATAGGATAAAGTAATCCCCCCCCCCTTAAAAGATTTAGATGCACTATTGTAAAGTGGTTGTTCCACTGGATATCATAAGGTGAATGCACCAATTTGTAAGTCGCTCTGGATAAGAGCGTCTGCTAAATGACTTAAATGTAAATGTAAATGTAACTATATATATGCCCATTTATTCTTGAAAATATAGCCTATAAGTGCCTCATGCACTTAGTTCTATGGTTGTACCCCATCAGAACCCAAAATATACAGTTGAAGTTGGAAGTTTACATACACCTTAGCCAAACACATTTATACTCAGTTTTTCACAATTCCTGACATTTAATGCTAGTAAAAATTCCCTGTCTTAGGTCAGTTAGTATCACCCCTTTATTTTAAGAATGTGAAATGTCAGGATAATAGTAGAGAGAATGATTTATTTCAGCTTTTATTTCTTTCGTCACATTCCCAGTGGGTCAGAAGTTTACATACACTTAGTTGGTAGCATTGCCTTTAAATTGTTTAACCTGGGTCAAACGTTTCGGGTAGCCTTCCACAAGCTTCCCACAATAAGTTGGATGAATTTTGGCCCATCCCTCCTGACAGAGCTGGTGTAACTGAGTCAGGTTTGTAGGCCTCCTTGCTCGCGCACACTTTTAAGGTCCCGCCCACAAATTTTCTATAGGATTGAGGTCAGGGCTTTGTGATGGCCACTCCAATATCTTGACTTTGTTGTCCTTAAGCCATTTTGCCACAACTATGGAAGTATGCTTGTGGTTATTGTCCATTTGGAAGACCCATTTGCGACCAAGCTTTTACCTGTTGGGGCTAGGGGGCAGTATTTGCACGGCCGGATAAAAAACGTACCCGATTTAATCTGGTTACTACTCCTGCCCAGTAACTAGAATATGCATATCATTATTGGCTTTGGATAGAAAACACCCTAAAGTCTCTAAAACTGTTTGAATGGTGTCTGTGAGTATAACAGAACTCATTTGGCAGGCCAAAACCTGAGAAGATTCCTTACAGGAAGTGGCCTGTCTGACAATTTCTTGCCCTCCTTGATCATCTCTAACAAATACAGGGGATCTCTGGCATGACGTGACACTTCCTACGGCTCCCATGGGCTCTCAGAAGGCGGGAAAAAGCTGAACGATGTAATTCCATCCCCAGGCTGAAACACATTAGCACGTTTGGAAAGTGCTCTATCAGAGGGCCATTAGACTGAGGCTCGTGCATGAGGGGATAGCATACTTTTACTTTCACTCTCTTTGTAATAAAAAACAATTTCCTGGTCGGAATATTATCGCTTTTTTACGAGAAAAATGGCATAAAAATTGATTTTAAACAGCGGTTGACATGCTTCGAAGTACGGTAATGGAATATTTAGAATTTTTTTGTCACGAAATGCGCCATGCTCGTCACCCTTATTTACCCTTTCGGATAGTGTCTTGAACGCACAAACAAAACGCCGCTATTTGGATATAACAATGGATTATTTGGGACCAAACCAACATTTGTTATTGAAGTAGAAGTCCTGGGAGTGCATTCTGACGAAGAACACCAAAGGTAATAACATTTTTCTTATAGTAAATCTGACTTTGGTGAGTGCTAAACTTGCTGGGTGTCTAAATAGCTAGCCCTGTGATGCCGGGCTATCTACTGAGAATATTGCAAAATGTGCTTTCACCGAAAAGCTATTTTAAAATCAGTGTTCGGTGGGAATGCTAGTCACATGCTAATGTAAAAAGCTGGTTTTTGATATAAATATGAACTTGATTGAACAAAACATGCATGTATTGTATAACATAATGTCCTAGGGTTGTCATCTGATGAAGATCATCAAAGGTTAGTGCTGCATTTAGCTGTGGTTTGGGTTTATGTGACATTATATGCTAGCTTGAAAAATGGGTGTCTGATTATTTCTGGCTGGGTACTCTGCTGACATAATCTAATGTTTTGCTTTCGTTGTAATGCCTTTTTGAAATCGGACAGTGTGGTTAGATTAACGAGAGTCTTGTCTTTAAAATGGTGTAAAATAGTCATATGTTTGAAAAATTGAAGTTTTTGCATTTTTGAGGTATTTGAATATCGCGCCACGGGATTACACTGGCCGTGTGTGGCTTTCGGTGAAAGCACATTTTGCAATATTCTCAGTAGATAGCCCGGCATCACAGGGCTAGCTATTTAGAAACCCAGCAAGTTTAGCACTCACCAAAGTCAGATTTACTATAAGAAAAATGTTATTACCTTTGCTGTCTTCGTCAGAATGCACTCCCAGGACTTCTACTTCAATAACAAATGTTGGTTTGGTCCCAAATAATCCATTGTTATATCCAAATAGCGGCGTTTTGTTTGTGCGTTCAAGACACTATCCGAAAGGGTAAATAAGGGTGACGAGCATGGCGCAATTCGTAACAAAAAATGTCTAAATATTCCAATACCGTACTTCGAAGCATGTCAACCGCTGTTTAAAATCAATTTTTATGCCATTTTTCTCATAAAAAAAGCGATAATATTCCGACCTGGAATCTGCGTTTAGGTAAACAGACGAAAGAAAATAAAGCATGAGGTCGACTCGGGCACGCGCCTAAGCCCATAGTACTCTGATCGGCCACTTGCCAAAAGCGATAATGTGTTTCAGCCAGAGGCTGCCTCGATATCGTTCAGCTTTTTCCCGGGCTCTGAGAGCCTATGGGAGCCGTAGGAAGTGTCACGTTATAGCAAAGATCCTCAGTCTTCAATAAAAAGAGCCAAGATGAAACACAACTTGTCAGACAGGCCACTTCCTTCATGAATCTTCTCAGGTTTTGGCCTGCCATATGAGTTCTGTTATACTCAGACAACATTCAAACAGTTTTAGAAACTTTAGGGTGTTTTCTATCCAAAGCCAATAATTATATGCATATTCTAGTTACTGGGCAGGAGTAGTAACCAGATTAAATCGGGTACGTTTTTTATCCAGCCGTGTCAATACAGCCCCCTAGCCCTAACAGGTTAAAGGCACATTCAATTTAGTGTATGTAAACTTCTGCCCCACTGGAATTGTGATACAGTGAGTTATAAGTGAAATAATCTGTCTATAAATAATTGTTGGAAAAATGACGTGTGTCATGCACAAAGTAGATGTCCTAACCGACTTGCCAAAACTATAGTTTGTTAACAAGAATTTTGTTGAGTGGTCGAAAACTAGTTTTAATGACTTAAGTGTATGTAAACTTCCAACTTCAACTGTAAGCTTGTTTTTCTCCAATGTTTGTAAACATTGTAAATGTAAACAAACACTGTATAGCCTCAAAACATGCTTAAAACTATCATTTTACTATCTTGGATGGTCACTCCATAGCTCTGTCCATGAGTTTGAGTGGTTACATTTATCCAGGCTCATCCCTCATTAGCTGTTCTTGGTAGAGAGCTTTGGAGATCTCTTTCTTATTGGTCTTTAAGCAAAAAGGCACGAGGGGGTGTGGTATATGGCCAATATACCACGGCTGAGGGATGTTCTTACGCAGTGCCTGGATACAGGGGCTTGTGGTATATTAGCCATATACCAAACCCCTGGGGTACCTTATTTACTATTAAAAACTGTTTACCAACGTAATTAGTGCAGTAAAAATAAATGTTTTGTCATACCCGTGGTAAACGGTATGATATACCACAACTGTCAGCCAATCAGCATTCAGGGCTCGAACCAACCAGTTTATATTAACTAATGTATGCATGGTGATGGCACCATGGAATGCCACAACTCCATCCCACCAAAACAGGCTGACATTTCGACTGATAAGGTGGTTTACTAATTACACATTCAGGACACCAGTAGGAGTGAGTAGTGCACAACATGGTTGGTATGGCAGGGATGAGTGTGGGATCAATATATAGGCTAGCTAATATTTTGTCTTCAGGGTTTCAGCATGTAGCCAGTACCTGACTTCAAGCAGCAGTGCACAGAAACATGAGACTTTATCAATTCATACAAATATTTTACCAGTACCTGAGAGTCTGGAGAAGATGACGAGGAAGAGATGAGGAGCCATGTGTGGTTTGTGTTTCTGTGTTGTACAAACTGTACACAAATGTATATGTCAATGGCCGAGGCACCGACTACAATGATTCCTATAAACATCACTGTCTGTACCCCTCTTTCTGCAAACATTTTTTTGTCATTTAGCAGACGCTCTTATCCAGAGCGACTTACGGTAGTGAATGCATAATAAAAATTATTTATTTATGTACTTACTTTATGAAGTTTGACCAATATCTCCACAGACCAGACCTAAAATCAGCTTCAAAGTAAACCAATGATTAGACCTACCACAATCCAGTCTATGTGATTTTAAGGTGGTTAGACAAAATCCAGATATGAAGCCTCTCTGTCTTAAAACCTGTTGGGGCTAGGGGGCAGTATTGAGAATTTTGAAAAAATATGTGCCCATTTTTAACTGCCTCCTACACCAACTCAGAAGCTAGGATATGCATATTATTAACAGATTTGGATAGAAAACATTCTGAATTTTCTAAAACTGTTTGAATGGTGTCTGTAAGCATAACAAAACTCATATGGCAGGCAAAAACCTGAGAAAAATACAAGCAGGAAATGAAAATTTTGTGGCTGTACTATTTTCGAGTCATTGCTAATAGAACACACAGTGACAAAGGATTCATTTTTCACTTCTTACGGCTTCCACTAGATGTCAACGATCTTTATAAAGTTGTTTGAAGCGTCTATGATGAACAGAAACCGGATGACAAGGAAGGGAAGTTGACGTCCCTGGGATGTCGTCACTTCATTATTGCGCACACATGCGCGTTCATGTGAGATGAGACTTTGTATTTCAAACATTTATCAAGACACAGGAGCGGTCCTGTTGAAATATTTATCCGTTTCACGTTCTCAAGGCCCTAAAGATTGATGCTAAACAACGTTTGACATGTTTGAACGAACGTAAATAGATTTTTTTAAACTTTTTGTCGTGACTCCCCCCCGCCCTACATTTTGAGGAGCCTACTGAACGCGCTAACAACATGGAACAACTTGGAGTTATTTGGACATAAATTATGAACTTTGTCGAAAGAAACAACATTTGTTGTGGACCTGGGATTCCTGGAAGTGCCTTCTGATGAAGATACTCAAAGGTAAGGGAATATTTACAATAGTATTATTGATATTAGATGGTTCCAAGATGGTGCTAACCTGTATAGCCTAGCCTATTGTTCTCAGCATAGCACCCCGTTTATTGCAAAGTGTGATTTCCCAGTAAAGTTATATTGAAATCTGGCAAAGCGGTAGCATTTACGAGATGTTAATCTATAATTCTTTGAATGACAATATTATAATTTACCAATGTTTTCGAATAGTAATTTTGTAAATTGTAATGCTCATTCACCGGAAGCATTTGAGGGGAAAAAAATTCTGAATTTCACCGCCATTGTAAAATGCTGTTTTTGGATATAAATATGAACTTGATGGAACAAAAAATGCATGTATTGCCTAACATAATGTCCTAGGAGTGTCATCTGATGAAGATTGTCATAGGTTAGTGCATAATTTTAGCTCGTTTTCTGCTTTTGGTGACGCCAGTCTTTGAATTGACAAAACATTACACACAGCTATTTTCAATGTACTCTCCTAACATAACCTAACTTTATGCTTTCGCCGTAAAGCCTCTTTGAAATCGGACAATGTGGTTGGATATAGGAGATGTTTATCTTTCAAATGGTGAAAAATAGTTGATTGTTTGAGAAATTGAAATTATTAGATTCTTGCAGTTTTGAATTTCCCGCCATGGTATCTTGTCAATAAATCCCGTTAGCGGGATCAGAGCGGGAAGGGGTCCCCAATTGAAAGACTAAAAAGGAATAAAAAAGAAACAAAACGTTGTCTGTGTCGAGGAAATTTACTCATTGCAGGTTTACTCATTGCATTAAATGTTGAAAGAAGACAGCTTAGCTGAACTATAGGGTTGGGTGGCTCTGCAGCACTAGAGCGGAGGCAGCGGCTGGAATGGAGTTACTATTGGTTTATTTGACAAAACGTTAGTGGAGTTCCAGAATCCAGTGAGGAATATTTACAGTGCGGGACAAAAACAGGAAAAAATGATAAACTTCAAAAATATAAGACTAGACTTCAACTTGGTTTCTAGTCGATGCCCATATGTCTTGGGCCCTAAATGCTACATGCTTCTGCATCAAAGGTTAATTGCCGTGTTCACGTGCTATCAGAGTTCTGTGGAATTCCTAGTTCTGACTGGGAATTTTGACTTGAAAGACCCTCCAAGTCGGAATTACAAGAGGAAAATTAGAAAATGTTGCGGCTCGAGTTGCCGAGTTTTGACGTTTCACCCCTGACCTTTAAACCTTCTCAACCGAAAGATGACAACAAATCCATTTTTGAACACAACAGCCTCATCATCATTATGTATAATGTAACTAGTTTGACCATATTGTCAATGTTGAGCAAGCTAGCTAAACTCTTACTGGTTGAAGAATTGTTCCGACCAAATCACCAAAAAGCACACGAATGAAACAAAGTCGTATTTCCCGACACCACAACTAGTAAATAGGAAGTTCAGACGAGCACGTGAATGCAGCATTTCATGGTCGGCACTAGCTTCCATAGCCACAAAGTCATAAACCCCGCCCATTTCTACAATTTATCTTCTAAAAATTTGATTTTAAACATAACCTTAACCCTAACCTAACCACACTGTTACCCTTATGCCTAACCTTAAATACAATGTTGACTTTGTGGCTGTGGAATCTGACTCTGTGGCTATGGAAGCTAGTGGAATCTGCTTATCATGGTCTGCCCGTAACTCCGTGTCCGGGACTAGCTCAATCGCAGCCTTTAAATTGCCATAGCCCCTCCTACGGAAACAATAATAAATAAAAAAAACAATACATTAAAAATTGCAAATAATATTCAAAATAACTTAATGCCATAAATTAATCAAATTAAATGTTTATGGAAACCAACTTACGATACATAAACAGTAACATATGCTAAATGCCCCAGTGTTAATAAATTCCCCTCCCCTGTACTTTAACAGATTTGGTTTGAACCCCGGGAACACCTCTACAATTGTCCTTCGACTCTCCACTCGGGTTAATCATGACAGCCCGCTTGGAGTTTGCCAAAGGCACCTAAAGACTCTCAGACCATGAGAAACAAGATTCTCTGGTCTGATGAAACCAAGATTGAACTCTTTGGCCCGAATGCCAAGCGTCAAGTCTGGAGGAAACCTGGCACCATCCCTACGGTGAAGCATGGTGGTGGCAGCATCATGCTGTGTGGATGTTTTTCAGCGGCAGGGACTGGGAGACTAGTCAGGATCGAGGCAAAGATGAACGGAGCAAAGTACAGAGAGATCCTTGATGAAAACCAACTCTAGAGCACTCAGAACCTCAGACTGGGGTGAAGGTTCACCTTCCAACAGGACAACAACCCTAATCACACAGCCAGTATAACGCAGGAGTGGATTCAGAACAAGTCTCTGAATGTCCTTGAGTGGCCCAGCCAGAGCCTGTCTTGAACCCAATCTAACATCTCTGGAGAGACCTGAAAATAGCTGTGCAGCGACGCTCCCGATCCAACCTGACAGAGCTTGAGATGATCTGCAGAGAAGAATGGGAGAAACTCCCCAAATACAGGTGTGCCAAGCTTGTAGCGTCATACTAAAGAAGACTTGAGGCTGAAATCGCTGCCAAAGCTGCTTCAGAGTAAAGGGTCTGAATACTTCGTTTTTTTATTAGTAATACATTTGCAAATAATTCCTAAAACCTGCTTTTGTTTTGTGTAATGTGTGTAGAATGATGAGGAAAAAAACAACAATTTAATCAATTTTTGAATAAGGCTGTAAGCTAACAAAATGTGGAAAAAGTCAAGGGGTCCAACTTCTTTCTGAGCGAACTGGCACAGTCCACACTGTAATGTTATGGATACACACTGATAACAATGAGGTTAGCTGGTCACAATGTGATAACATTTTTACATGCAGCAAAACAAATACACTAAGAAAGATTTGTGCGGTTAAAGAGTGATGTTTACTACCCATAGTAATGTGATGTCTGTATCTTTGTTGAGAGATCAGCATCATTTGGTACAACAGACAGATGAGACACCAACACTGACCTGTGTGTGGTCACCTGTAGAGCTAGTGAGCTGTAGACCACATTATCATCTGGTTCTGCTGACTACAGAGGAGGAACAGGGAGAGAGGTGAACAGGGACAGTTCTGTCATGATGGAAAGTACACTATAACACAGTTCTCAGTGAAATTAAAAGTGTAGACAGTTATAATTGTGATATCTAACATAAAGGTGATATATTAGGCCTACAGCTATAATGGTGACATAACCATGACTATATTAACACTGAGTAAACAATCACCTACTGTTGTTTCTGATAACATAATACTAGCTGTGGATAATCAGTAGAAGAGCTTTACCTTGGTCTGTCCTTTTAGTTGGGCCTTGTGCTGGAGGATGACAGTGCTGTATGTGACATCATCATCAGCTTCAGGAAATAGATCCTGTTGGTAGAGAGAGACACAAATAACAAAAACGTGTTGTTATACTGTTATAGTGTACATTTACCTATTGCTTGTTCCAAGACAGAAAATGATACTGGAAATACAATTGGATTCTAAAACAAATGCACATTTGCCAGGGCTATGACGTTTAATGAGTAACAGCCATAATGTTGTCTAACACCCGAGATGCTTGAAGCCATATGTTGACATTCTGTGCTGTCCTGAACTGATCAGGCGTGACAGTGCTGTACATCACGTCATGGTGGCTCTCGGTTTGGCCTCTGAGAAATGGACAGGACTGAAGGTAAACACATGTCTATATGCATAGGAAGTGAGATTACAGGAACTTCAGATACTCAGCTCACACTGCAGAGATGGAGAGATAGATAGAGAGAGAGAAACCCAGCTCACACTGCAGAGAGGAGAGAGATAGAGAGAGAGAAACCCAGCTCACACTGCAGAGATGGAGAGAGAGAGAGAAACCCAGCTCACACTGCAGAGATGGAGAGAGAAACCCAGCTCACACTGCAGAGATGGAGAGAGAGATAGAGAGAGAGAAACCCAGCTCACACTGCAGAGATGGAGAGAGAGAGAGAGAAACCCAGCTCACACTGCAGAGATGGAGAGAGAGATCGAGAAATAGAAACTCAGCTCACACTGCAGAGATGGAGAGCGAGATAGAGAGAGAGAAACCCAGCTCACACTGCAGAGATGGAGAGAGAGAGAGAAACCCAGCTCACACTGCAGAGATGGAGAGAGAGATCGAGAAAGAGAAACCCAGCTCACACTGCAGAGATGGAGAGAGAGATCGAGAAAGAGAAACCCAGCTCACACTGCAGAGATGGAGAGAGAGAGAGAGAGAGAGAAACCCAGCTCACACTGCAGAGATGGAGAGAGAGATAGAGAGAGAGAAACCCAGCTCACACTGCAGAGATGGAGAGAGAGATAGAGAGAGAGAAACCCAGCTCACACTGCAGAGTTGGAGGTGAAAGAGAGAGAGAGAGAAACCCAGCTCACACTGCAGAGATGGAGAGAGAGATAGAGAGAGAGAAACCCAGCTCACACTGCAGAGATGGAGAGAGAGATAGAGAGAGAGAAACCCAGCTTGCTGGGCATATACTGCGAGAAAGGACAGCAATCTTTTGACAAAAGAGATTACTATCTGTCACGCCCTGACCTTAGAGATCCCTTTTATTCTCTATTTGGTTAGGTCAGGGTGTGACTAGGGTGGGCAATCTATGTTTTCTATTTCTTTGTTGGCCGGGTATGATTCCCAATCAGAGTCTATCGTTGTCTCTGATTGGGGATCATAATTCGGCAGCATTTCTCCACCTTTAGTTTGTGGGATCTTGATTTTGCATAGCTGCTGTGTAGCCTGCAGAACGTTACGTTCATTTTGTATTTTGTTGTTTTGTCGGTGTTCATTTTAAATAAAGTAAAATGTTCGCCCACCACGCTGCACCTTGGTCCAATCTTTACAACAACGGTCGTAACAGAAGATCCCACCTCAACTGGACCAAGCAGCGTGCCCGGGAGGAGATGGCATCCTGGTCTTTGGAAGAGGTTGAGGAGAGAATAGCCTGGACTTAGGAGGAAGTATTGGAGAGATATGAAAGCCTGCCGGGGAAGCAGGCGGAAGCAGCGAAGGACCATCAACGACAACTCCGGGGGTCGCAACCACGACGCAAGCACGAGAGGCAGCCCCCAATTTGTTTTTTTGGGGGGGGGGGGGCATACGGGGTGGTTGGCGGAGCCAGGTCTCCGCACTCGCTTTAAGGAGCGTGTGACCGTTCAGGCACCATGTTATGCGGGGATACACACTGTGTCTCCAGTGTGCATTCACAGCCCGGTGCGCTCTGTGCCAGCTCCCCGCACTTGCCGTGCGAAAATTAGCATCCAGACAGGACGGGTTGTGCCGGCTCAGCGCTCCTGGTCTCCAGTACGCCTCCTTGGACCAGGATATCCTGTGCCGGTTCAACTCAGTGTTTCCAGTGCGCCTTCACAGCCCATTGCGTCCTGTGCCAGTGCCCCGTACTTGCCGGGCTAAAGTGAGCATCCAACCAGCACGGGTTGTGCCAGCTCTACGCTCCAGACATCCAGTGCGCCTCCACGGCCCAGTTTATCCTGTGCCCGCTCCGCGCACCCAGTCCCCAGTGCGTCTCCCCAGCCAGGTACGACCTGTGCCTGCTCCATGCAACCGGCCTCCAGTGCATCTGTCCAGCCTGGTACACCCTGTGCCGGCTCCACGCACTAGGCCTCAAGTGCGCCTCCGCAGTCCGGAGCCTCCGCGACGGTCGGCGGTCCGGAGCCTCCGGCGACGGTCGGCGGTCCGGAGCCTCCGGCGACGGTCCGGAGGTTCCGGCGACGGTCGGCGGTCCGGTTCCTCCGGCGACGATCCACGGTCCGAAGCTTCCGGCAACTATCCCCGCACCAGAGTTGCCACCGAAGATGGCGGATCCGCGAGCGGAGCGGGGTCTACATCCCGCACCGGAGCCGCCACCGAGGCTAAATGCCCACCCGGACCCTCCCCTATAGAGTCAAGTTTTGCGGCCGGAGTCCGCACCTTTGGGGCGGGGTACTGTCACGCCCTGACCTTAGAGATTCCTTTTATTCTCTATTTGGTTAGGTCAGCATGTGACTAGGGTGGGAAATCTATGTTTTCTATTTCTTTGTTGGCCGGGTATGGTTCCCAATCAGAGGCAGCTGTCTATTGTTGTCTCTGATTGGGGATCATACTTAGGCAGCCTTTTTCCACCTTTAGTTTGTGGGATCTTGATTTTGTACAGCTGCTGTGTAGCCTGCAGAACTTTACGTTCGTTTTGTATTTTGTTGTTTTGTCGGTGTTCATTTTAAATAAAGTAAAATGTTCGCCTACCACGCTGCACCTTGGTCCAGTCTTTACAACGAGCGTAACACTATCAGTAATTAGCATCAATGTCACAGAAAACAATCACATAAATCAACAATATTACAGCAATACATAATAAAATGAACAGTAAAAATATCTTACATTACAGATAGGAAAATAAATATTTACCTCTGAATGAAACCAATTGGTCATCCACTGTTACTTTAGGCCCAGGGTTGTAGAGGTATGGCAAACGCTCCACCCACTTCTCCTAGACCTCTCTTATGGCCGGCAGTTTGTCTCTCACACGTCTTGCAGGTCTTGACTCACGGTTATCAAATCCTAGTATTCTTGAGAAAGTGTGAAAGACTTTCAGTGGCATCGTGGCACAAAAAAATCGCCCTTCCACTCTCTGCATCCCAGAGACTACATGTAGCCTCGCCTCGGGACCTATACACACCGCTACGATTAGCAGTCCTATGTAGGCTTGCAGGTCAACCTCATACATCCTTTTCCAGGTGTCTCCATATTTATGGAAATGTTGAGGTGATGTCCTGGACATGGGCAACTGCATGTCTTGTGGGCCCTGGGGTCATCCTTATGACATTTTGTGCTGCCATCCTGCCCTGGTTGTCATGTGGTGACAAGGACCATGTTATTTTGCTGTTCTTTGACAAAAATGTCTCTTTCAGCTTGGGGGATTTCTTCTTCATCTGAAGATGATGCATCATGCTTGGGGTTGTTTTCTTCCCATACTTCTTCTTCAAATACCTCCTCTTCCAAATCATTGTTCTCTTGTTCCTCCTAGACATCTGAAAAAAATCAGATCTACGACCTGTTGGGCACTAAAACGTGCACTTATGGCTTCAGCAAAGAGAGAACTAGGGGGACTGTCATCTGCAGCACCTTTATAGCCTCTGATTGCGTTCCCCATTAGTTAACAATGCTTTCAAGAAATGTTTATTTTGTCTGAAATTTGTTTTATTTTGTCTGTGAACTTGAGTCATGTGTGGGGTTGTGGAGGGTAGATGCTGCACATGCACAAGAAAGTTCTAGTTTTGTCTGAGTTCAATCAGTAGCACACACAATCTCAATCTCTCATTGTCTGTGTGTGTCTGTGTGTGTGTGTGTGTGTGTGTGTGTGTGTGTGTGTGTGTGTGTGTGGTGTGTAAATTGTTTTATAACTGCCGAGTCAAAAATTACCCTAAGACAATCGTTGTACCCTGGTGGTGTACAGCTTTCTCTAAAATATGAACAAAGGTGATGTTTCACTTTTTCTAATGTTGGGGTCACTCAAGGAAAAGTCTTCAAATTTCCCTTAAAACAACACAAGGGTCTTTAACATCATCCTCAGCTCTGGCATATTCCTCAATATTTGGAACCAAGGACTGATCACACCAATGCACTAAAGTGGAGACAAATTTGACCCCAATAACTACCATAGATGAAGCGTCAACAGAAACCTTGGAAAATCCTCTGCATTATCATTAACAGCAGACTCGTACATTCCCTCAGTGAAAACAATGTACTGAGCAAATGTCAAATTGGCTTTTTACCAAATTACCGTACGACAGACCATGTATTCACCCTGCATACCCTAATTGACAAACAAAGACACCAAAACAACGGCAAATTCTTTTCATGCTTTGTTGATTTCAAAAAAGCTTTCAACTCAATTTGGCATGAGTGCCTGCTATACAAATGGACATTCTACATTATAAAATCCATGTACACCAACAACAAGTGTGCGGTTAAAATTGGCAAAAAACACACATTTCTTTCCACAGGGCCGGGGAGGCGAGACAGGGAAGCCCCACCCTCTTCAACATATATATCAACGAATTCGCGAGGGCACTAGAACAGTCTGCTTGTAACACCCTGATCTGTTTCACCTGTCTTTGTGATTGTATCCACCCCCCTCAAGGTGTCGCCCATCCTCCCCATTATCCCCTGTGTACTTATACCTGTGTTCTCTGTTTGTCTGTTGCCAGTTCGTTTTGTTTTGTCAAGCCTACCAGCATTTTCCCCTCTGTTCCTGTCTCTCAATAGTTCCGGTTTTCTAGTTTTCCCGGTGTTGACCATTTCTGCCTGCCCTGACCCTGAGCCTGCCTGCCGTCCTGTACCTTTGCCCCACCTATCTGGATTACTTACCTCTGCCTACCCTGACCCTGAGCATGCCTGCCGTCCTGTACCTTTGCCCCACCTATCTGGATTACTGACCACTATCTGCCCTTGACCTGTCTTTTGCCTGCCCCTGTTGGATTAATAAACTGTTGTTACTTCAACGTTGTCTGCATCTTACCTGAAACGTGATACCACTAGAATCTGAAGTCAAATGGCTACTGTTTGCTGATGATCTGGTACTTCTGTCCCCAACCAAGTAGGGCCTACAACAGCACCTAGATCTTCTGCCCAGATTCTTTCAGACCTGGGCCCTGATAGTAAATCTCAGTAAGACAAAAAACAATGGTGTTCCAAAAAAGGTCCAGTTGACAGGACCACAAATACAATTTTCATCTAGACACTGTTGCCCTAGATTGCACAGAAAAACAATACATACCTTGGCCAAAACATCAGCGCCACATATAACTTCCAGAAAGCTGTGAACGATCTGAGAGACAAGGCAAGAATGGCCTTCTATGCCATTGTCATGACTGTCCTGATCATGTCAGGTTACAGGAGACCACAACCCTACAGATTATCTCTCACCCCCAACAGGAGGAGAGATCTCGGGGTCTGAAGATGTGGGGGTTTTATGACCCCTCACGCCCATGATAAATCTTAGGCCACAGGCGAAATTCCTTTGTCCTCACTATGGAGAACTGGCCTCAGAACATTAAACATGCAATAAAGGGACTTTGGAACAATGGTTTCTGTCAGCCACAATGGTGGTCATGACAATAGATGGAATATGAAAATGTATGTAATTTTTGTTTTGTTATTAAAGGTTAACAGATGACGTTATTATGAAAACATTGTACCTTTAAGAGTTTTCCCAGTATATGCCTGATGTTTATACATTGTACGTTGTGTGGAAAATATCCAAATCAAAGAGAATGTTTTGGTAAAGATGAAATGTGAAGTTAGTTGTCTAAAATTGGATTTGAGTAAAATCTAGGCCTTGTCTCTTAACTTGGTACGCCCAGAGAATTGCCCTAAAGGCGGTTACGCCCACTTCTGACCCGAAGGTATAAGACATGGGAGTGAAGAATGAACAGATTAGAATAAAGTGACCCCAGGCTGCAGCCGAGGTCTAACCAAGTCAACGAACCCCAAAACGCAACACAAGGTTGAAGACAAAGAAATCTTTTTCTACCCAAGCTACGGATGAGTAGCTGTGTCTAAGCGGGTGAATTCAAGCCGAACCACCTAGCCTCCACTCTTCATCGAATCGTGGTATCTACGCTGTTTCATTCCTACGCTGTGAGTTCTGAGCTACAGAGCTGTCTGTCCTCAGACGACACTATCAGAGAAAGGGTGAGAAATCAGACCACTAAGCCAAAAGGGACACTGACATTGTGAGGACAACTAGAGAGTTGTGTCGGAGAAGTGCGCCCTTGAGAAGCCTAAACGAGCCACGCGGAACGTCCCATCTGAGACCTCCAACACGTAATTACATAATTATATTCTGACCCATAAGAGCGGCAGTTCGGGGCAAGGCTAGGGTTAAAATAAGCATAGCTGACAAATGCACCCAAATGTATTTTTCCCTCATGTACTTTCCTTTTTTCTCTCTCTTTTAAATCCCCATTTTGGATAAAACGCGCCATAGTGTGTTGGCCCGTTATACTAAGTCCTAATCAATAGCCTAGACTGTGTTTTGTGTATGTGTATCTTTTATAATAATTTTAGCTTGCTAGTAAATAAATAATCAACTAAGATTGGTGTGGTACGAAGTCATTGGTGGGACCCGTGTCCGTGCAGATTCACGGATTATGCGACATTCAGAATGAGACGATAGAGGAAATTGATTAATTAGCGACTGTTGTAAAATCGATATTCTGATATTCTTTGAGTTAATTTGGGAAATAGAAACTCAATAACACAAATTTTCCCATGGTGCCCCAGGTTAATGAGTTAATAATTGCTTGATTCAATGCTTGATTCATTTAATCACGCAATTATAAACAGTTAATCATTCGATGAGCAACAGTTGTCACATTAACTAATACAACGTCACGACACCATCAAAAGGAACATAAAATCCAACACACTGTACCATTTAAGATCTAGCAAAAAAATACTTGAATCAGTTTTAGAACACATTGCCCTTTATGGTTGTGAGGCCTGGGGTCCGCTCATCAGAATCAAGAATTCACCAAATGGGGCAAACACCAAATTGATACTCTGCATGCAGAATTATGCAAAAATATCCTCTGTGTACAACGTACAACACCAAATAATGCATACAGAGTAGAATTAGGCCGATTCCCACCAATTTTCAAAATCCAGAAAAGAGACGTTAAATTTTACAACCACCTAAAAGGAAGCTATTCCCAAACCCTCCATAACAAAGCCATAACCTACAGAGAAATTAACCTGGAGAAGAGCCCCCTAAGCAAGCTGGTCCTGGGGCTCTGTTCACAAACACAAACACACCCCACGGAGCCCCAGGACCGCAACACAATTAGACCCAACCAATAGAAAACAAAAATATAATTATTTCAAATATGTCAAGTAATTAACAAAACAACAGAGCAAACTAAAATGCTATTTGGCCCTTAATAACAGTGAGTACAGAGTGGCAGAATACCTGACTACTGCAACAGACCCAAAATTAAGGAAATCTTTTTCTATGTGCAGCCTCAGTGAGCATAGCCTTGCTATTGAGAAAGGCTGACGAAGGCAGACCTGGCTCTCAAGACAAGACGGGCTATGTGCACACTGCCCACAAAATGAGGTGAAAACTGAGCTGCACTTCCTAACCTCCTGCCAAATAGATGACCATACTAGATAGATATATATATATATATATATATATTGGGTAAAATAGCACAGTGTGCAATCACAGCAGTAAGATTTGTGACCTGTTGTCACTAGAAAAACCTATACATATGTGAATTTTCCCTTTTGTACTTTAACCATTTGCACATTTTTTTATTTTATTTCACCTTTTTTTTCTCACCTTTATTTAACCAGGTAGGCTAGTTGAGAACAAGTTCTAAGATAAAGACTAAGATAAAGCAAGACAAAGCAAAGCAGTTCGACTGTCACAACGTCCACAGAAGGTGGCGCCTCTACCTGGTCGGGCGGGGCTCGCCGGCCTACTAGCTGCCACCGATCTATGTTTCTGTGTCTTTTGGTTATGTCTGTTTAGTCTGCACCTGTTTTGTGTTAGTCAATTAGTGGGGTATTTAGTTTATCTATTTAGTTTGGGGATTTGTGCAGTATTGTTTATTGTGTCATGCCTTTTGGGCACATAGGGGTTCATTGCATTTTCTATTTTACGCTGCGTGTTTTAGGCATTAGGGTTGCCGGACTCTGTCCCGTCCTTTGGTATTTTTGGAGCTGTTCTCTTACCTTATTATTGTGCACCCTGCCTTGTTGCTGCATTTTTTTCATAACTATTAACCTGTTATGGATAGGGGGCAGTATTTTCACGGCCGGATAAAAAACGTAGCCGATTTAATCTGTTTATTACTCCTGCCCAGAAACTAGAATATGCATATAATTGTTTGATTTGGATGGAAAACACCCTAAAGTTTCTAAAACTGTTTGAATGGTGTCTGTACGGTAATGGAATATTTAAAAAAAGAAATTGGCACGAAACACGCCGGCGCGTCACCCTTTGGATAGTGATTTGAACGCACGAACAAAACGGAGCTATTTGGATATAACTATGGATTATTTGGAACCAAACCAACATTGGGTGTTGAAGTAGAAGTCCTGGGAGTGCATTCTGACGAAGAACAGCAAAGGTAATCCAATTTTTCTTATAGTAAATCTGAGTTTGGTGAGTGCCAAACTTGGTGGGTGTCAAAATAGCTAGCCACAATGGCCGGGCTATCTACTCAGAATATTGCAAAATGTGCTTTCACCGAAAAGCTATTTTAAAATCGGACACCGCGATTGCATAAAGGAGTTCTGTATCTATAATTCTTAAAATAATTGTTATGTTTTTTGTGAACGTTTATCGTGAGTAATTTAGTAAATTCACCGGAAGTTTTCGGTGGGTATGCTAGTTCTGAACAAAACATGCTAATGTAAAAAGCTGGTTTTTGATATAAATATGAACTTGATTGAACAAAACATGCATGTATTGTATAACATAATGTCCTAGGAGTGTCATCTGATGAAGATCATCAAAGGTTAGTGCTGCATTTAGCTGTAGTTTTCGTTTTTGTGACATATATGCTAGCTTGAAAAATGGGTGTGTGATTATTTCTGGCTGGGTACTCTCCTGACATAATCTAATGTTTTGCTTTCGTTGTAAAGCCTTTTTGAAATCGGACAATGTGGTTAGATAAAGGAGAGTCTTGTCTTTAAAATGGTGTAAAATAGTCATATGTTTGAAAAATTGAAGTTTTTGCATTTTTGAGGTATTTGTAATTCGCGCCACTCTATACCATTGGATATTGGTGAGGCGTTCTGCTAGCGGAACATCTGTCCCTAACAGGTTATTGTAGTAACTTGTAATGCTTGTACTAATC
Organism: Salmo salar; assembly: GCF_905237065.1. Taxonomy (NCBI): domain Eukaryota; kingdom Metazoa; phylum Chordata; class Actinopteri; order Salmoniformes; family Salmonidae; genus Salmo; species Salmo salar. Next base: position 52,967 of record NW_025547748.1, read on the forward strand.
GTGCTAATGATCTTTGTCATTGCCTGTGCTGTGTCACACAGCCTACTGTGCTACATTCATGGATGTATTATGGTTACGTTACTGTAGCCTGTTTCGCTGTACAATGTATGTGCACTTTCCCTAGCTTATGTGGCATGAGTCATGACCGAATGCTGGCAACTCCATAGTCTAGGTTTACTATGTTTTACTAGTTGAAACATATTGCCTTCAATGTCATATTATGATCGCTATGTTGCACTCATTGCTATGATGTAATTCCTCCATGAAGACGTAACATGTGAAAACTGTTTAGCCTACCGGCCATTGTGTCACTATTATTAGCTTGGCTACTTAGCTAGCCATGCTCGGTGTCGTGTGTGTCAGTGTGTGTTTTAGCTAGTGTTTTTGACTGACCTCGTCCCTTACTGGCGAACATGTTTCTTATTTTGCAGCATTTAGCTGCGTCTGTAGCAAGGGTTTTTTCTATTTTTTATTCTCTCTCTCTCTGCTCCACCTTTCCTTTTCTGACCATCCATTTCGCCGTGTGACTTGTCTAAAATGTTATCGGTAGAGAAGCAGGTAGACGGTTGCTATGTGCGTCGCCGAGAGACCTGACGTTATTTTTAGCGCGTGGACACTGCAGCGAGAGAGAGAGAGAGTCACGCCTGATGCATGGATTCTCCGTCAACCCATTCCTGCTTGCTTTATTATTGCTGGTCAAGTTGACTATTCACGGCAGGCCAAAACGACCCTCAGCCACCGGGAAATGATCAATTTTGCATCATGATGAGCGTGCATAACTATTCACCCCCCCCGTCAATACTTTGTAGAGCCACCTTTTGCAGCAATTACAGCTGCAAGTCTCTTGGGGTATGTCTCTATAAGCTTGGCACATCTAGTCTCTGGGATTTTCACCCATTCTTCAAGGCAAAACTGTTCCAGCTCCTTCAAGTTGGATGGGTTCAGCTGGTGTACAGCAATGTTTAACTCAATTGAGGTCTGGGATTTGACTAGGCCATTCCAAGACATTTAAATGTTTCTCCTTAAACCACTCGAGTGTTTCTTTAGGTGTATGCTTAAGGTCATTGTCCTGCTGGAAGGTGAACCTACGTCCCAGTCTGAAATCTTTGGAAGACTGAAACAGGTTTACCTCAAGAATTTCCCTGTATTTAGCGCCCTCCATCATTCCTTCAATTCTGACCAGTTTCCCAGTCCCTGCCGATGAAAAACATCCCCACAGCATGATGCTGTCACCCCCATGCTTCACTGTGGGGATAGGGTTCTCGGGGGGATGAGAGGTGTTGGGTTTGCGCCAGACATAGCATTTTCCTTGATGGCCAAAAAGCTAGATTTTAGTCTAATCTGACCAGAGTACTTTCTTCCATATGTTTGGGGAGTCTCCCACATGCCTTTTGGTGAATACCAAATGTGTTTGCTAATTTCTTTCTTTAAGCAATGGCTTTTTTACTGGCCACTCTGTGGAGTATACGGCTTAAAGTGGTCCTATGGACAGATACTCCAATCTCCGCTGTGGAGCTTTGCAGCTCCTTCTGGGTTATCTTTGGTTTCTTTGTTGCCTCTCTGATTAATGCCCTCCTTGCCTGGTCAGTGAGTTTTGGTGGGCTGCCCTCTCTAGGCAGGTTTGTTGTGGTGCCATATTCTTTCAATTTTTAGATTGGATTTAATGGTGCTCCGTGGGATGTTCAAAGTTTCTGATATTTTTTTATAACCCAACCCTGATCTGTACTTCTCCACAACTTTGTCCCTGACCTGTTTGGAGAGCTCCTTGGTCTTCATGTGTTATGAGAATTATGTTCTCAATGTTAACTTCACTTAAAATACTCCGTCTGCAACTCAGACAGAATTCCCAGCTTACAATAGTCACGACTGTTTATTCACCAGAGCGCACTACAGTTCATTATACAGAGACATCATTATATACCAGGCTCCTTATTTACGCACCCACATTACACCCACACTAAGGAGAGTTAATTGTTCGTCCCCAGAACTCTTAACCTGTTATGGCTAGGGGGCAGTATTTTCACGGCTGGATAAAAAACGTACCCGATTTAATCTGGTTACTACTCCTGCCCAGTAACTAGAATATGCATATAATTATTGGCTTTGGATAGAAAACACTCCAAAGTTTCTAAAACTGTTTGAATGGTGTCTGTGAGTATAACAGAACTCAAATGGCAGGTCAAAACCTGAGAGATTCCTTTACAGGAAGTGGCCTGTCTGACCATTTCTTGAACTTCTTTGCCATCTCTATCAATTACAAAGGATCTCTGCTCTAACGTGACACTTCCCACGTCTTCCATAGGCTCTCAGAGCCCGGGAAAAACCTGAATGTCGTCATTCCAGCCCCAGGCTGAAACACATTATCGCCTTTCTCAAGTGGCCGATCAAGGGACTGTGGGGTTAGGCGCGTGCACTGGCCGCCTCCGTCTTTGTGATTTTTCCTCTGTTTGCCGAAAAGGAGATTCCCGGTCGGAATATTATCGCTTTTTTACGAGATAAATTACATAAAAATTGATTTTAAACAGCGGTTGACATGCTTCGAAGTACGGTAATGGAATATTTAGAATTTTTTGTCACGAATTGCGCCATGCGCGCGACCCTGATTTACCATTTCGGATAGTTTCTGGACGCATCGAACAAATCGCCGCTATTCGGATATAACGATGGATTATTTGGGACCAAACCAACATTTGTTATTGAAGTAGCAGTCCTGGGAGTGCATTCTGACGAAGACAACAAAGGTAATAACATTTTTGTTATAGTAAATCTGATTTTGGTGAAGGCTAAACTTGCCGGGTGTCTAAATAGCTAGTCCGTGATGGCTGGGCTATGTACTTAGAATATTGCAAAATGTGCTTTCACCAAAAAGCAATTTTAAAATCGGACATATCGAGTGCATAGAGGAGTTCTGTATCTATAATTCTTAAAATAATTGTTATGCTTTTTGTGAACGTTTATCGTGAGTAATTTAGTAAATTGTTAGAAAATTCCCCGGAGGTTTGCGGGGGGTATGCTAGTTCTGAACGTCACATGCTAATGTAAAAAGCTGTTTTTTGATATAAATATGAACTTGTGTGTCATCTGATGAAGATCATCAAAGGTTAGTGCTGCATTTAGCTGTCTTCTGGGTTTTTGTGACATTATATGCTAGCTTGAAAAATGGGTATCTGATTGTTTCTGGCTGGGTACTCTGCTGACATAATCTAATGTTTTGCTTTCGCTGTAAAGCCTTTTTGAAATCGGACAGTGTGGTTAGATAAAGGAGAGTCTTGTCTTTAAAATGCTGTGAAATAGTCATATGTTTGAAAAATTGAAGTTTTTGTATTTTTGAGGAATTTGTAATTCGCGCCACGCCTATCATTGGATATTGGAGCAGGTGTTCCGCTAGCGGAACGTCTAGATGTAAGAGGTTTTAACACCGTAAATTCTTACCCAGCCGACAGTTTCATATCTCTGAGATTAGGGAAACCTCGAGGGGTACTCCCTCTCAGATCATAAACTCTCAGAGTTGTAGCTAGGTCATCCACAGTTTAACAGTTCTTGGTGTTTACTCAAACACACAGACCCCCATTCCTCTCCTATCCTAGTCAATCTCATGAGACTTATGCTTAACCTTCTGCTTGGCATCAGACTCTAAACGTGGCTTAACGGTCATTCTATCAGCAGACAGCACTGACTGATGTGGAGCTACTGTTCCCCATCATTCTATCAGCAGACAGCGCTCTGACTGATGTGTAGCTACTGTTCTCCATCATTCTATCAGCAGACAGCGCTTTGACTGATGTGTAGCTACTTTCCTCCTGTACTTTTCTTGGTGTTGCCAGACAACTTTTCTCAGGTAAAATGCAAGAATAACCTCTCTAGGGTACGTGGGACGAAATCGCACTATTCAACAGCCAGTGACAAATCAGAGCGCCAAATTTAAAACCACAAAATGTCATAATTCAAAGTTCTCAAACATAGGACTATTTTACACCATTTGAAAGATAAGACTCTCGTTAATCTAACCACATTGTCCGATTTCAAAAAGGCTTTACAGCGAAAGCAAAACATTAGATTATGTCAGGAGAGTACCCTGCCAAAAATAATCACACAGCCATTTTCAAAGCAAGCATATATGTCAGAAAAACCAAAACCACAGCTAAATGCAGCACTAACCTTTGATGATCTTCATCAGATGCCACTCCTAGGACATTATGTTATACAATACATGCATGTTTTGTTCAATCAAGTTCATATTTATATAAAAAAAAAGCTTTTTACATTAGCATGTGATGTTCAGAACTAGCATACCCACAGAAAACTTCCGGTGAATTAACTAAATTACTCAAGAATAACGTTCACAAAATACATAACAATTATTTTAAGAATTATAGATACAGAACTCCTTTATGCAATCGCGGTGTCAGATTTTAAAATAGCTTTTTGGCGAAAGCACATTTTGCAATATTCTGAGTACATAGCCCGGCCATCACGACTAGCTATTTTGACACCCACCAAGTTTGGGGCTCACCAAACTCAGATTTACTATAAGAAAAATTGGATTAAATTTGCTGTTCTTTGTCAGAATGCACTCCCAGGACTTCTACTTCAACAACAAATGTTGTTTTGGTTCCAAATAATCCATAGTTATATTGAAATAGCTCCGTTTTGTTTGTGCGTTCAGGTCAATATCCGAAGGGTGATGCGCGAGCGCATTTCGTGACAAAAAATGTAAAAATATTCCATTACCGTACTTCGAAGCATGTCAAACGCTGTTTAAAATCTATTTTTATGCAATTTTTCTCGTAAAATAGCGATAATATTCCAACCGGGCAACATTGTATTCATTCAAAGGCTGAAAGGAAAAAATTGAGAATTCTTGTGAATGCGCATCTCAGTCTCACTGTCCCCAGGCTGACCACTCACAAACTCTCCTGCTGTTCTTCACCCAGAGACAGCAGACACCCCATTCCACTTTCTGGCGGCGTTAGAGAGCCAATGGAAGTCTTAGAAAATGTCACGTTACAGCACAGATGCTGTATTTTTGATAGAGATGCAACAGAAGGACAACCAATTGTCAGACAGGGCACTTCCTGTATGGAATCTTCTCAGGTTTTGGCCTGCCATATGAGTTCTGTTATACTCACAGACACCATTCAAATAGTTTTAGAAACTTTAGAGTGTTTTCCATCAAAATGTGCTAATTATATGCATATTCTCGTTTCTGGGCAAGAGTAGTAACCAGTTTAAATCGGGTTTTCTGCTTTTCTGTCTCATTTCTTGTTTGTTTCACAATAAAAAATATTTTGCATCTTCAAAGTGGTAGGCATCTTGTATAAATCAAATGATACAAACCCCCCAAAAATCCATTTTAATTCCAGGTTGTAAGGCAACAAAATAGGAAAATGCCAAAGGGGTGAATACTTTCACAAGCCACTGCATAGAGAATGATAACTTGGTTAGTGGAGAATTCAATCGGACTTGTTTATGGACATTATGGACATCCAATATGGGGTTGCCCAATTAAAAAATAACAAATCTCCAGGTTGTGATGGATTAACCTCTGAATTTGACAAAACCTTCTCTGAAGAAATCGCAACATTTTTACTTGAAACCTTTGAGGCTGTGAAGAAGGGAGAACTACCTGCCTCTCTGAAGCAAGGGGTTATTACTCTTATACCTAAACCACACAAGGATCTCTTAATTATTGATATTTGGTGTCCAATCACACTCCTAAATAACAACTACAAAATTAGAGCTTCAATATTTGTGAAAAGGTTAAAGTTGTGCTTGAATGATCTGATTGATGAATGTCAATCAGTGTTTTATGAAAGGGAGACAAATATATAATAATCTGAGGCTGGTGTTAGATTTGGTTGAGTATTGTGATCTATTGGATGACTTCCCTGTTATCTTATTTTTGGATTTTCAAAAAGCATTTGATACCGTATGTCACAATTTTATCTTTGATTGTCTTAAGCATTTTAAGTTTGGTATCTTTTGTTGTTGATGCTTTTAGAACTCTGTATAATGGTGGCAATAGCTGAATCAAACTCTGTCATAGAACATCCTCAAGGTTTAACATTTGCAAAGGTATATGACAAGGTTGTTCAATCTCACCTTTTTTATTTTTGTTGGTATCTCAAATTTTATGCTCATTAGTTTATCAAAGTCAAATTGAAGGCATTACATTCCAGGCAAAAGAGATCAAGATATGCCAACTGGCAGATGACACCCCACTTAAAAAAAAAAAAATGTGTCACAAAATAGATTAGCATTGGATGTTGTGAAGCAGTTCTCCAAAATCTGGCATTATTATTATTATTATTTGGTATTAAATCTTTCCAAATGTCAGATGTTTGTTCTGAAAGGAGCTGTCAATCCAGCAGATTGTAACATCTCTGAAAAAGATACTATAACCTATCTCGGTGTAAAGATAACCAAAAATCTTAAGGCTGTGAATGATCTTAATTTGAATCCTGTAACTGAATCTATCAAAAATAAATAATCCTCATGGTTAGGGAGGAATTTAAGTCTTCAAGGGAGGGTGCTTTTATGCAAAACTGAGGGGCTATCTTTTTTTATCTATTGACATTCCCAAGTCCACTTGCTGTACCTGATTGATCGGCAGTTTAAACTTCTTCAATTCAACCATTATTGGGTTAAATGACACATTTACATTGTGAACAGCCATCCACAACAACTACAATCCGTAAAGCGCAAATAGCTAAATGAGAGAGCAGCAGTGTGATTCACATCAATACGCTATGTAGCCTAGATATCAATAATAAGTGATAACCATCCGTATTGCCCGTAGGCTACACCTCTGCTGTTGTCCTTACCTCCAAGCATTTATTCAAGTTGGATAATCTTTGGATGCCGACAGCAGTCGCAACATTGGAAGACCTAGCTTGGACAAGCCTACAAAACCCTTTTCCTGCTCTTTTCCTGCGATCCATCAAACACATTGGTATGTCATCATAGTGGTCTCTGACTTGTGGTCATACTCGCTCAGACGGAAGAAACTTAAAGTGGAACTGAAGCGTTTCAGAAACATGAAATCATATTAAAATCTGTTCGTACACAGTATGTAACCCCTTGATTCTTGACTATCGCTACTTTGCAGGACTGATACACACAGACAGGATCATCGGGTTCAGGTGAGTGCCCCGTTTACTGTAGTCTTGCAATAAAACACACAACATAGGTGTTCAAGTTAGAATCAGGCGATCATGAATTTACATTCCTCCAGCTCTGTCTTTGCCATAATTACAAATGAAAGGGCAAATATGATTATAATAACAAAACGTGATCGTATAATTTTACTGTATATTCTGGTGGACTGTATATTCTTTAGGTTAGGTTTTACTTTATGTGTTCACTCCAGTGTGCTGGTAAGGGCACAGATAGCAGACAGGTAGGATTCCAGTTGAGGTGGTTTAATAATGCTGAAGATGCACAGGTATGGAACAGCACCGCACACTGTATGTACTATGGATGGGCTAAGGCACTTAGTGGTCTGGCTAATATCAACAAGGATGCACACTGGTCTTGGCTAACACAATGAAAGCTAACTGGTGGAAAACACAAGGATGGCTGGAACTTTCTCTCATTTGACTTCTCTTGAGCTGATCTTCTCTCAGCTGGATATCGCCCAGCATGCTCTGTTCCACTTCACCGGTGGGTGGAGCTACAGCTCTGATATGATAAACTAACATTACTGATATGATTAACTACAAATACTTCAAAGTATTTTGTACAGTCACAACTTTGTCGTACTGCTCGTGGTAACCTTAGCCATTACATGCCTCATTAGCTAGCAAAGTAAACATTCAGAACGTTCATTTAGTGCCAAGTAATTAGCTAGAATCCCGATACATCAAGATACTGAGATATTAAATATCTGACATAGTCTGATCTCCACACAGCTTGATCCATATACAGTACATTCATAAGGCATTTTATGCAGTTGGACTAGACTATTATTTACATTTACATTTAAGTCATTTAGCAGACGCTCTTATCCAGAGCGACTTACAAATTGGTGGGGGGGGTTAGAAGGATTACTTTATCCTATCCTAGGTATTCCTTAAAGAGGAGGGGTTTCAGGTGTCTCCGGAAGGTGGTGATTGACCCCGCTGTCCTGGCGTCGTGAGGGAGCCAGAGCAGCGAACAGTTTTGACTGGGCTGAGCGGGAACTGTGCTTCCTCAGAGGTAGGGGGGCCAGCAGGCCAGAGGTGGATGAACGCAGTGCCCTTGTTTGGGTGTAGGGCCTGATCAGAGCCTGAAGGTATGGAGGTGCCGTTCTCTTCACAGCTCCGTAGGCAATCACCATGGTCTTGTAGCGGATCCGAGCTTCAACTGGAAGCCAGTGGAGAGAGCGGAGGAGCGGGGTGATGTGAGAGAACTTGGGAAGGTTGAACACCAGACGGGCTGCGGCGTTCTGGATGAGTTGTAGGGGTTTAATGGCACAGGCAGGGAGCCCAGCCAACAGCGAGTTGCAGTAATCCAGACGGGAGATGACAAGTGCCTGGATTAGGACCTGCGCCGCTTCCTGTGTGAGGCAGGGTCGTACTCTGCGAATGTTGTAGAGCATGAACCTACAGGATCGGGTCACCGCCTTGATGTTAGTGGAGAACGACAGGGTGTTGTCCAGGATCACGCCAAGGTTCTTAGCACTCTGGGAGGAGGACACAAGGGAGTTGTCAACCGTGATGGCAAGATCATGGAACGGGCAGTCCTTCCCCGGGAGGAAGAGCAGCTCCGTCTTGCCGAGGTTCAGCTTGAGGTGGTGATCCGTCATCCACACTGATATGTCTGACAGACATGCAGAGATGCGATTCACCGCCTGGTTATCAGAAGGGGGAAAGGAGAAGATTAATTGTGTGTCGTCTGCATAGCAATGATAGGAGAGACCATGTGAGGATATGACAGAGCCAAGTGACTTGGTGTATAGCGAGAATAGGAGAGGGCCTAGAACAGAGCCCTGGGGGACACCAGTGGTGAGAGCGCATGGTGCGGAGACAGATTCTCGCCACGCCACCTGGTAGGAGCGACCTGTCAGGTAGGACGCAATCCAAGCGTGGGCCGCGCCGGAGACGCCCAACTCGGAGAGCGGTGGAGAGGAGGATCTGATGGTTCACAGTATCAAAGGCAGCAGATAGGTCTAGAAGGATGAGAGCAGAGGAGAGAGAGTTAGCTTTAGCAGTGCGGAGAGCCTCCGTGACACAGAGAAGAGCAGTCTCAGTTGAATGCCCAGTCTTGAAACCTGACTGATTAGGATCAAGAAGGTCATTCTGAGAGAGATAGCAGGAGAGCTGGCCAAGGACGGCATGTTCAAGAGTTTTGGAGAGAAAAGAAAGAAGGGATACTGGTCTGTAGTTGTTGACATCGGAGGGATCGAGTGTAGGTTTTTTCAGAAGGGGTGCAACTCTCGCTCTCTTGAAGACGGAAGGGACGTAGCCAGCGGTCAAGGATGAGTTGATGAGCGAGGTGAGGTAGGGGAGAAGGTCTGGAAAGGGCTGGTAACTGTGACAGCATGGAATTCAAATGAGGAGATAGACAGATGGGTCAGGGGAGAAAGAGGGAATGTCCACTTGGGAGAGATGAGGATTCCAGTGCCACCACCCCGCTGGCTCGATGCTCTAGGGGTATGCGAGAACACGTGGGCAGACGAAGAGAGAGCAGTAGGAGTAGCAGTGTTATCTGTGGTAATCCATGTTTCCGTCAGCGCCAGGAAGTCTAGGGACTGGAGGGTAGCATAGGCTGAGATGAACTCAGCCTTGTTGGCTGCAGACCGGCAGTTCCAGAGGCTGCTGGAGACCTGGAACTCCACGTGGGTCGTGCGCGCTGGGACCACCAGGTTAGAGTGGCAGCGGCCACGCGGTGTGAAGCGTTTGTATGGCCTGTGCAGAGGGGAGAGAACAGGGATAGACAGACACATAGTTGACAAGCTACAGAAGTGTTGTTTCTTGTATTATTGTCTCTTGTGTCTTTAGAGAACTGTTTCACGTTGATATCCTTTTTCTTCTGTCCTGATTTTCTCTTTCTTTTCTTCTGTTAACTAGATATTCTTTGTTGTTCTTCGTTAGCTAGCTAGCTTCTTCCAAAAGAGTCCCTAGCAACTGCTTAGCAACTGGTAAACAATTCAGCTAGCTAAGATAACTACAATTTTATGAAAGTTATTTTTCAAAAGCCTATCTTCTTTGTTTGTTGCTTGTTTTTTCTCCTATTCAGTCTTGCAGTTTTCTTTTGCTTTTTTCCGATGTACTTCACTCTAAAAACCATGTAAATTTCAATATTTGTAGGAGCTCATTTTTCAGCTGCTGCTGCTCAAATTGGAGTTCCGGAACCCGGACATGACATGACATGTTATATCACAAAAAGGAGCAGAGCTCAACTTTCTACATACCGTCTTCGCCATAATGGAAAGGGAACCCAAATATGGTGGCAACTGTGAACTTGACACCAGACCAATACCATCTTGTGCCAGGAGAGGGCGTAAGAATGCATAAGAGCCTTGAATAGAGACGTAGCATCTTGGAATTTATTCCCTTTAGAATGAGATTCTAATATTTTGACGAACTTCACACAAATACATGCAGGTGACAACTGCTCCTACTACACACAGTATACACCCCCAGGAAGAATGACACCTTCAAAAAAATATTTCAGACAAGCAAGCGCTTAAATATGGTCCTTTTCTCTTTTTCATAAATTCATAGAATGTTTGGGAATGAAGTATAGTAAAGCATTTGTGAAAATTCTATAGCAATGTAGAGTGGAAAAGCGGCCATGCATTTGGACAATTAATAGACACTGCTGTAAATAAAACCTAATAAAAACACATGCTCATCTTGGACCGGAGTCAACGCAGACCGGTGCACCATAGTTATTCAGAGCTACAGTAGGCCTATATGCAAATAAGCCATTTGCCACATGGGCCTGACATCATTCAGTTTGAACTGTGTATTTACAGGAAATAGTAACAGCGGACTTTAGATCATTAGAACGCATTGGCCAAAAGCCACAAAATACACCTGAATGGATTTCTGGAAATATGTAAATACCACGGGAGTCCTCATACATTTGGGAACTTCCCTGTCCTATTGATCAACAACAAGATTGACAACTAACACTAGCCAGAGCGAGATGAGAAAATATCTAACGAGGGAACATTAGATAAACCCTCAAGCTAATTCAGCTAGTTGGCCGTCAAAAAGCACTGATAAACAATGGGGAATAGTAGCCTGCTACTGCAGCTTGCCTGCCAATGCATGCTTCTCCCAACCCACGTTTTGACAAAATTGGAACCTGCCTGCCTGTCCGTGTATTTGATCGATGCCAAATGTATTTGATAGAATATCTCTTAGTTGTCAATCTGTGAATAACAGTCGTTCATGTTCAGAATAGCTAGCTAGTTAGCAAAGCGATTCACATTTCTTGCTAGCTAACCAAATGACACCAGTATGTCTAGCTGTAGACACCGAAAAGCGATGAAGGGGAAAAGTCGGTTTCTCACTCACGCCTCCAATCAATGACATGAAATCAGCAGCTAGCTAGCTAACGTTAGGCTCCGTGTTTTTAGCTTGCTAAATAAATATCTACATAAATAGATACCCTAGCCTATTAGCCACATTATGACTGCCTTGTGACCATTGCCCTTGTTAGTTTGATTGTATTGACAAATATTGAGTCATTGAAACTGAAAGAGTGCATCCTGGCCAAAAGAGCACTCTTCCTTGGCTAAATGGAGAAATCTGGAAACTGATGAAAGAACGAGATCATGCTCTAAAAACATCTCTAAAGTCCAAATTAGAGCAGGACAGACATAAGTTTACTATGTTGAGAAATAAGGTGATGAAAGAAATCAGATAGGCCAAGGCAAACTTTTTTATTAACATAATTGGTGAAGCAAAGGGTATTTCTAAATTGATCTGGGAGAATCTAAAAGAGTTAACTGGGAAAGACCATAGTAACACTGCAAAAAGACTAGGAATCATGGTGAATGACAATCTAACAAAGGATGCAGTCGAAATAGCAATAGCCTTCCATTCCTACTTTGTTGACTCTGTCAGGGTACTGACACACAACCCCTCCACTGGTTTCTTGGGTTCAGTGCTAGTGAATGACACTCAACCTGTCTCCATCATAAGGGAGGTTTCTGAGTCAGTGGTGAACAAGGTGATTAGCTCACTAAAGAACTCTAAAGCCAAAATGTGTTTGGGCTGGACTCTACTTTTCTTAAAAACTACAGAGTCACTCATTGGCCCCATTACTAAGGTCACCAACACATCTATTGGTCCGGGGGTGTTTCCAAGGGTCTGGAAGTCTGCCATAATAATGGCCATCTTTAAATCGGGTGACCCTACTGACGTGAGTAACTACAGGCCCATTTGTATACTACCTGTGGTGTCGAAGGTTGTTGAAAAGTGTGTAGCAGAACAACTGATTGCCCACCTCAACAACAGCCCCTTCACATTACACTCCATGCAGTTTGGCTTCAGAGCAAAACACTCCACAGAAACGGCCAACTGCTTTCTTCTGGAAAATGTGTCCAAGATGGACCGAGGGGGCATTGTTGGGGCTGTGTTTCCGGACCTAGGGAAGGCTTTTGATAATGTTAACCATGAGGTTCTCATCACAAAATTGTCCAAGTTCAGCTTTTCCCCCGATGACTTGAGATGGATGAAATCATACCTTGAAGGCAGAACTCAGTATGTCAGAGTGAGCAATGAGCTGTCGCCCACTCTAGCTGTGATGTGGGCGTGCGCCATGGGTCAATACTAGGGCCCCTCCTGTTCAGCCTGTACATTAATGATCTGCCTTCTGTCTGTACTCAAATCAAATCAAATCAAATTTATTTTTATATAGCCCTTCGTACATCAGCTGATATTCTCAAAGTGCTGTACAGAAACCCAGCCTAAAACCCCAAACAGCAAGCAAAGCATGTGAAAGAAGTACGGTGGCTAGGAAAAACTCCCTAGGAAAAACTCCCTAGAAAGGCCAAAAACCTAGGAAGAAACCTAGAGAGGAACCAGGCTATGAGGGGTGGCCAGTCCTCTTCTGGCTGTGCAGGGTGGATATTATAACAGAACATGGTCAAAATGTTAAAATGTTAAAATGTTCATAAATGACCAGCATGGTCAAATAATAATAATCATAGTAGTTGTCGAGGGTGCAACAAGCACGTCCGGTGAACAGGTCAGGGTTCCATAGCCGCAGGCAGAACAGTTGAAACTGGAGCAGCAGCACGGCCAGGTGGACTGGGGACAGCAAGGAGTCATCATACCAGGTAGTCCTGAGGCATGGTCCTAGGGCTCAGGTCCTCCGAGAGAAAGACAGAAAGAGAGAAAGAGAGAATTAGAGAGAGCATATTTAAATACACACAGGACACCGGATAAGACAAGAGAAATACTCCAGATGTAACAGACTGACCCTAGCCCCCCCGACACATAAACTACTGCAGCATAAATACTGGAGGCTGAGACAGGAGGGATCAGAAGACACTGTACTGGGTCTGAAGTTCAAATGTATGCAGATGATACAGTGATATATGTACATGCAATGAGCTAACAACAAGCTGCACAAGAACTCACTACCGTAATGGTCCAGGTGACAAAGTGGCTCAGTGACTCATGTTTGCATCTCAATGTGAAAAAAAAACTGTCTGCATGTTCTTCACAAAGAGGGCAACTGATGCTACTGAGCCAGATGTCTATGTGTCAGGGGAGAAGCTCCGGGTGGTATTTGATTTTACGTACCTTGGCATCATACTTGATTTCAACCTCTCTTTTACAAAGCAGGTGAAAAGGGTAACTCAAATAACCAAATTCAACCCAGCTAATTTCCTATTTATACGAAATTGTTTGACTACAGAGGTAGCAAAACTGTACTTCAAATCTATGATACTCCCCCACTTAACATACTGCTTGACTAGTTTGGCCATAGCTTGCTTTACAACATTAAAACCCATTCAGTCTGTCTACAAACAGGCTCTCAAAGTGCTTGATAGGAAGCCCAATAGCCATCATCACTGTTCCATCCTCAGAAAGCATGAGCTCCTGAGTTGGAGAAATCTTGTGCAATACACTGACGCATGTCTTGTATTCAATATCCTAAATGGCCTGTCTCCCCCTTCACTCAGTACTTTTGTTAAACAGAAAACCCAAACACATGGCAGCAGATCCACAAGGTCTGCGATTAGAGGTGACTACGTATATAGTTCCCTTACGGAAAAGCACCTTTAGTCAATCTGCATTCTCTGTGAGAGCTTCCCAAGTTTGGAATACACTGCCATCAGACACACACAACTGCACCACCTATCACACTTTCACAAAAAACATGAAGACATGGCTAAAGGCCAATCAGACTTCTGAACATAATCCCTAGTTGTGTATTGAAGCTTTCCATGTCGTCTGTTGTCTGTAGTTTGTGAGGTGTGGAAACACTTTGTTGCTTTTATGGATTTTGTCTTGTTGCTTTTTGTGCTATGTTGCTCTGTCTCCATGCTACGTCTTGCTTGTCCTATGTTGCTCTGCGTGTGCTCACTGCTCATTGATTGTCTGTATTGTTATTGTAATTGTTTTTAATAACCTGCCCAGGGACTGCGGTTGAAAATTAGCCAGCTGGCTAAAACCGGCACTTTTACTGAAACGTTGATTAATGTGCACTGTCCCTGTAAAAATAAATAATAAACTCAACTCAACTCCTTAATGGGTGGAGGCAGCAAACCATGTTAGGCCAGCTGTGATTTACAACCTGATAGCAGTATTGTTTGGCCTACCAAGAAAGGTATTGTTGAATTAAAATTAAATTAAAGGTATTATTGCATTAAACTGCATCCATCTATTCTGTCAACAATGCCTTACTGTATGTCATGGAATTTTGAGTCAAATAGAACCAATTTTTAAAACCTTTTATAACGTTGGTTTTGTAGCATAAACTGGAAATTCGATATTTTTGACTGATATTATGATTGTCTGTTTCATATCTGCAATGTAGTTAAGATGCTGTCAGTTCCACTTTAAACTTGGCCTTTTCAATGACAATTTGAATGTCATTGAGAAAACAGAAAGGTATCAAATAATTTTTTCACAAACATCCTTTCTGAATCTAGAAGTAATCAGCTATTTGTAGTTTTCCAAAAGTATCTGTAATCTGATTACAATATTTTAGCTGGTAACCTAACAGATAACAGTAAAAAAAAAAGTAATCTGTTACTCCCCAACCCTTAGTGAATACTACACTATACTACAGCCATGTCCGCAAAAACACTACAGTGAATACTACAGTCATGCCTGAAAAAACAATACATTGAATACTATACTATAAATCAAACAAATCAAATTGTTTTTGTCACATGCATAGGGTTAGCAGATGTTAATGTGAGTGTAGCGAAATGCTTGTGCTTCTAGTTCCGATAGTGCAGTAATATTTAACAAGTAATCTAACAATTCCCCAACAACAACCTAATACCAAATTTCTTCAGCCTCCTGAGGTTGAAGAGGCGCTGTTGCGTGGGTGGACCATTTCAGTTTGTCTGTGATGTGTATGCCTAGGAACTTAAAACTTATTCCACCTTCCACCTTCTCCACTGCTGTCCCTTCGATGTGGATAGGGGGTGCTCCCTCTGCTGTTTCCTGAAGTCCACAATCACTACAGCCATGTTAGCAAAAACACTACAGTGAAGTATACCAGTCATGCCCCCAAGAACACTGCAGTGAATATTACAGTAAAGTCTGCAAAAACACAACATTGAATACTATTGTATACTACAGTCATGTCTGCAAAAACACTAGTCCGCAATACTATAGTATATAACTATAGTAATAGTACAGTATTTATACCATAGTATACTTTAGTATTTTTTCATGGGGGTAAGCTGTAAATGTGTAATATAGTTGTAGGTTTGAACTAGGATCACAATGGAAAAAAATGTACAACTCTTTTTGTGTTACTCTCAACACATTTCTAAATACATTGTATCCACATTTGTGGTTGTTTTGTTTTTTAAGTAGTCAGATAAAATCTAATCGTCTAGGGATACTAAAGTGTTGAGTATAGTATTCTACAGTATACTGCAACATTCTGCAGTAAGCGCTACATGATCAAGTCGGAACCTCAGTGGAAATCCCCGGCATGAGCTCCCCAAGGACAGCACATTTAAATCAAAACAGCAGTAAAGCTAGCTAGCAGTCCAATCCATCTAAAAATTCTAAAGTAAGTACTACGTGATTGAGGAATACTACAGTGTGTAGAATAGAATTCTCCAGTATACGACAAAATACTTAAGCACTACACGATCGACGGGGATACTACAATCATATAGTATTCTCCAGTATACTACAAAATACTTAAGTAAGCACTACACAATCAAGGTATACTAGTGTGGTGTAGAATTCTACAGTATACTACAGTTTACTATAGAATTCTATAGTAAGTAATATAGTTTTCTATAGTAAACTGTAGTATTGTTGTTTGTAGGAGATTACACATACCTGCTGAGAGTCTGGGGAAGATGAGGAGGAGGATGAGGCGGGCGAGATGGGGAGCCATGTGAGGGTTTGACTCTGTGTGTGTGTGTGAGACAGGTATCTATATACTGATGTGTGTGTCAAGAAAAAAGTCAACAGCGAGAATTACTCTACTTCTTTATGTTCACAGACCTCAGTGTCTTTAACTCTCTTCCTGCTTCTGTTCGCGTGTACATTCCCCCAACAGTCGCAGATAGCAACTATTGCATTATATGGACTAGTTTAACCTAAAACTCATAGTCACTACAATGTACATGTATTTCAGCTTTCTCTAAGGCCTTTTTGGGACCAAGATTCACTACTATCCTGTTGCCCTCTGATGGAAAACAGGCCATTAATGAAACAAATATTGGATGGAGGGACAAGATGCACCACATTTTCAGTGGCCAAATTCAGTATTTCTGAAGGCCAATAAAGGCTAAAATGTCAGTCTTTTAAAACTAATAATGTTTAATAGTGAGCTAGCATTGCGCCTTTTTGTTTCCAAATTCAGTCATTCAGAATTAATTCTGTATAAAAAAAACGATCATACATTTGTATCAAAGAAATTGATAGAATTGAGATGTGCTACAGAGATGTAGTGATGGGTACTAGACCAAGACCACAGACTCTCACATTAAACCAGGTTCATAGTTCAGGGTCCTCCAGACCACAACCCAGTCTGATGTGGTTTTACGTTCAACAAGAACGCTCTCTGTCTCTCTCCCTCTTCTATACAGGAAATAAGGCCTGGTCATACAGTAGGCGCAGCTCATAGCCGCAGATAATGTATTCATAGCCAAAGTGTCAAAGTTAGGTCAGGAAGTTGCAGTACCACAAGGCTGCAAATCTTGGGTAAACTCATTCCATGACGTCATGTTAAATACTGAGCTATACCTTCTATCTTTGGCTCCATCTCAGTTATCTACTTCTGATACATCAGAATTTAACACTCAAACTCACAAAGCACAGAACTCACAATTTTTGATAGCCCACAGGCACTTCTTCAGTATGACATTTTCTTTAGAATTCCCTTCATTGTATTTTTTTTTCTTCAGTCCTACTACCTTTGTTACTGCCTGTAGGGTTGGCCCAGGGGTTGCAGACTTAAAAGTATTAAAGTGGAGGCAGCAATATAGTCACAATTGGGTTATTTTACAAAAAGGTTGTGGATTTCCAGAATCCGGTGAAGAAAATGTAAGTTGGGCCCTAAAAGCTAAATACCTTGTGTCAAATGTTCAGCATGGTCTACCCGGGATGAGTTCTAACCCAGCCATTAGTCGTGTTCCTCTGCTCAGACGTTGCTGATTCATTCCAGATCTTACAATGCCTGGATAGGTATTTTACATATCAGCAAACCACATCAAGGTTGTGTTCCCCTGCTCAGATGTTGCATGCATCAACCAATGGTTGTGTGCCACGTCGTCATCAATTGTGCTGTTGGGCACTAGATTGCTATAATGCGACCATGACTAAATACATGTTGTTGTCACGCTCGTCGTATGAAATGGACCAAAACGCAGCGGGAATGTGAGTGCTCATCTTCTTCTTTATTTAAAGAAACGAAACAAAACACTAGACCAAAACAACGACGAAAACAGTCCCGTAAGGTACAAATGACTATACGGAGAAACAACTACCCACAAATCCCATGGAAAAAACACTCCTATTAAATAGGACATTCAATTAGAGGCAACGAGGAACAGCTGTCTCCAATTGAAAGTCAACCCATTAAACTAAACATAGAAATAGAAAAACTAGAACGAACATAGAACATTAACAAACAAAAAACGAAACACACTAAACAAACACCCCCTGCCACGCCCTGACCAAACTACAATAACAAACAACCCCTTTTACTGGTCAGGACGTGACAGTTGTTCTCTAGTTCTCGCAAGAATATTCCAGATGGACTACATATTTATTCATTGGATGGTTCTCCCATTGATCGGCTTCCCGCCTACAAATATCTGGGCATCTGGATTGACAAAGACTTAATGTTTTAAAAAAACATATGGATGAGCTAGTTAATTAAAAAGCTAAGATTTAAAGTGGGCTTTTTAGAAATAGATATGGCCTCTCCCTAAATAGCAGGAAGCAGATTGTACAGTTGACTTTCCTGCCAGTTTTTGATTATGATGACACCCTTTACCAGATTGCAGCAGTCACTACTCTTAAACCTTTGGATGGCGTCTACCATAGTGTTACGCCCCTGAAAAAGGGGGAGAAATATTCACGAGAGTGATACGGTATTGTTTCCTCACTGAGAACTTTTACTGCAATAAGGAAAAGACCGCAATTTCCCCGCGAACTTGGGTGGAGACCAGAGCAATCGATCTCAGGCTCATAGATTAAAGAGCATTTAGTAGATCACAGATTAACACTTTTCCCCTTCAATTAGGCACCACAAAATAATCAATATAACGTTTACACATTCCTTTTACAATTCTTACCTTTTGTACACTTGATGGATTTTAACTTAACACAATTATATGAATGTTATCCATCTCTATCAACTAATACAGAATGCATGATCTTTTTAAACTTAGATGTTTTAAGATCCTCACATACTATGAACTTACTAATACTTTTTAATGTATAACAGGCTATGAGTATTTCCTTTAACCTGTCACACTCTCCCCGGCAAAATAAATGTTGTCCCAACATTACCAACATTGTCTTCTTCAACAGTCCGTATGCACTGGACCTAGGAAATCCTCTTCTGTAAGGTAGTACTTGGGCAGAGGTCAAGGGTCACAGTTCAAATATAACTAACAAGTTATTTTCACAGTCCATATCTGTTGACCAGCTGTATAAACAGTCCATAAGCAGTCTTTTCTCATACTATTGATCAACAGTCCATCAATTTTAATGATCTATATGCATAGTCTGCAAATTGTCTCTTGTGACAGTCTGTGAAATCAGTCAGTAGTCCATGGTCAAACGTGTCAACTCTGTAGCCTCATGTTTGCTGAAGCCCATAAATGTAAGGTGGCTGAAAGTAACATTGCTGTAGTGATGGCAGCCATGGAACCAATCCTGGTGCAGAGTAGACAGGGAACAACTGTGGCTGTGGCTGGATACTGTAGCAGGAAGGGATACCAAGCTGATCATAGGTGATACGTCTTGGAGGGTGTCTCTCTCTTTGGGGCAGCTGGTAGGCTGATTCCTCAGGTTCAGCAGCAGCAGTTAACCTCTCTAGGGTAGGTGGCACCAAATCGTCCCACCTAGCCAGTGTAATCCCATGGCGCGTTATTCAAAAACCTCAAAAATGCAAAAACTTCAATTTTTCAAACATATGACTATTTTACACCATTTTAAAGACAAGACTCTCGTTAATCTAACCACACTGTCTGATTTCAAAAAGGCTTTACAACGATAGCAAAACATTAGATTATGTCAGCAGAGTACCCAGCCAGAAATAATCAGACACCCATTTTTCAAGCTAGCATATAATGTCACATAAACCCAAACCACAGCTAAATGCAGCACTAACCTTTGATGATCTTCATCAGATGACAACCCTAGGACATTATGTTATACAATACATGCATGTTTTGTTCAATCAAGTTCATATTTATATCAAAAACCAGCTTTTTACATTAGCATGTGACTAGCATGTGACTAGCATTCCCACCGAACACTGCCGGTGAATTTACTAAATTACTCACGATAAACGTTCACAAAAAGCATAACAATTATTTTAAGAATTATAGATACAGAACTCCTCTATGCACTCGATATATCCGATTTTAAAATAGCTTTTCGGTGAAAGCACATTTTGCAATATTCTCAGTAGATAGCCCGGTATCACAGGGCTAGCTATTTAGACACCCAGCAAGTTTAGCACTCACCAAAGTCAGATTTACTATAAGAAAAATGTTATTACCTTTGCTGTCTTCGTCAGAATGCACTCCCAGGACTTCTACTTCAATAACAAATGTTGGTTTGGTTCAAAATAATCCATAGTTATATCCAAACAGCGGCGTTTTGTTTGTGCGTTCAAGACACTATCCGAAAGGGTAAATAAGGGTGACGAGCATGGCGCAATTCGTGACAAAGAATTTCTAAATATTCCATTACCGTACTTCGAAGCATGTCAACCGCTGTTTAAAATCAATTTTTATGCCATTTTTCTCATAAAAAAAGCGATAATATTCCGACTGGGAATCTGCGTTTAGGTAAACAGACGAAAGAAAATAAAGCATTCGGTCGACTCGGGCACGCGCCTAAGCCCATAGTACTCTGATCGGCCACTTGCCAAAAGCGATAATGTGTTTCAGCCAGAGACTGCCTCGATATCGTTCAGCTTTTTCCAGGGCTCTGAGAGCCTATGGGAGCCGTAGGAAGTGTCCCGTTAGAGCAAAGATCCTCAGTCTTCAATAAAAAGAGACAAGATGAAACACAACTTGTCAGACAGGCCACTTCCTGCATGGAATCTTCTCAGGTTTTGGCCTGCCATTTGAGTTCTGTTATACTCACAGACACCATTCAAACAGTTTTAGAAACTTTAGGGTGTTTTCTATCCAAAGCCAATAATTATATGCATATTCTAGTTACTGGGCAGGAGTAGTAACCAGATTAAATCGGGTACGTTTTTTATCCGGCCGTGTCAATACTGCCCCCTAGCCCTAACAGGTTAACTTGAGGATACCGTAGGATAGGGGGCGCCACAGCGCATTTTGAAAAAAAATCGTTCCCATTTTCAACGGCCTACTAATCAAACTCAGAAGCTAGGGCATGCATATACTTATTATATATGGATAGAAAACACTCTAAAGTTTCTAAAACTGTTTGAATGGTGTCTGTGAGTATAACAGAACTCAAATGGCAGTCAAAACCCGAGACCGATTGAAACAGGAAGTGGAATTCTGAATTGTGGACTCGACTTCTCATCTTTCCTTATTAATCACACCGTTAACAATGGTTCAGTGAGCACTTCCTATTGCTTCCACTAGATGTCGCCAGTCCTTTCACAGTGGTTTGAGCATTATAGAGTCAAAACTCAGTGAATGACACGAGTTTGAAATTGGTCACAGGGGATGGGCCATCACCATTATGACGCCGGCGGCCATGTCTGCCCCCACCTTTGGATACGGTTTTAAAGGCCATGACATCATCCCCCTCGAATCTTATTGGCTCTCTTGGTGTTACAGGCCCTGAAGATTTATGTTTACAACGTTTGACATGTTTGAACGAACCTACATGCGGGAGCATTGCATTTTATTCGGAACTTCAGCCCTGCGCTTGGAGAGAGCCATAGGACGCGCTACCAACATCAGGCTAATGGAACGTGAAGTATGGACTTTTTGACCGAAAATACATCTGTTGTGGACCTGGGATGCTTTCTGATGAAGACAACTAAAGGTAGGCGATTATTGACAATATTATACAAGATGAGATGTGACATGCGATTGTTTCCAAGATGGCGCCGAGCTCTGTATATTAGCTAATTTTCTGAGTATTGCATCTCCTTTTATCGCAAAGTGTGATTACCCAGTAAAGTTAATTTAAAATCTGGTATGACGGGTGTTCTCAAGAGATATTCATCTATAAATGTTAGATTGACAATATACATTTAAAAAATCGTTATAGGATAGTAATTTAGGGAAATGTAGCATTGTTTACCGGGACGCTTTTGAGGGGAAATTATGTAGTCAACCTCAGACAGAGATGTAAAATGCTGTTTTTATATATAAATATGACCTTTATTGAACAAAAGAATGCATGCATTGTATAACATGATGTCCTAGGGGTGCCATCTGATGAAGTTTGTAAAAGGTTAGTGCTGCATTTAGCTGTTTTTTGATTATATGTGATGCAAGTGGTTGGTCGGAAAATGGCTATGAAGCTGCTTTTTACGATGGACTCATCTAATATAATCTAATGATTTGCTTTTCCTGTAAAACCTTTTTGAAATCGGACGACGTGGGTCGATTCAGGAGAGGTGTATCTATAAAAAATATATATATATATATATATTTATTTTTAAATTATGATTTTTTTTTATGCTAATTGGCGATATGATTTTTCGCTGGATTTTGATCCCGGTGACGGGATGAGACGCTGAAGAGGTTTTAATGAAGGAAAGGCACTTGGTGGACGATCAGCAGGCAAATTTTCAGCAGGCATGTTCAGCTCCTCAGCAGGCAGGTCTTTAACCTCTATGGGACCGGCGGGACGAATTCGTCCCACCTACGTAACATCCACTGCCAGCCTGTGGCGCGATTTTCAAAATCTTCAAAATCCTATTACTTCAATTTCTCAAACATATGACTATTTTACAGCCATTTAAAGATAAGACTCTCGTTAATCTAACCACACTGTCCGATTTCAAAAAGGCTTTACAACGAAAGCAAAACATTAGATTATGTCAGCAGAGTACCAAGCCAGAAATAATCAGACACCCATTTTTCAAGCCAGCATATAATGTCACCAAAACCCAGAAGACAGCTAAATGCAGCACTCACCTTTGATGATCTTCATCAGATGACAACCCTAGGACATTATGTTATACAATACATGCATGTTTTGTTCAATCAAGTTCATATTTATATCAAAAACCAGCTTTTTACATTAGCATGTGACGTTCAGAACTAGCATACCCCCGCAAACTTACGGGGAATTCGCTAACATTTTACTAAATTACTCACGATAAACGTTCACAAAAAGCATAACAATTATTTTAAGAATTATAGATACAGACCTCCTCTATGCACTCGATATGTCCGATTTTAAAATAGCTTTTTGGTGAAAGCACATTTTGCAATATTCTAAGTATATAGCCCAGGCATCACGGGCTCGCTATTTAGACACCCGGCAAGTTTAGCACTCACCATAATCATATTTACTATTATAAAAATGTCATTACCTTTTGTTGTCTTCGTCAGAATGCACACCCAGGACGTCTACTTCAATAACAAATGTTGGTTTGGTCCAAAATAATCCATCGTTATATCCGAATAGCGGCGTTTTGTTCGTGCGTTCCAGACACTATCCGAAATGGTAAAGAAGTGTCGCGCGCTTGACGCAATTCCTGACAATAAAATTCAAAGTATTCAATTGCCGTACGTCGAAGCATGTCAACCGCTGTTTAAAATCAATTTTTACGTCATTTTTCTCGTAGAAAGCGGTAAAATTCCGACAGGGAATCTCCTTTTCGGCAAACAGAGGAAAAAATCCCAAAGGCGGGGGCGGTCGGGGTCACGCGCATAAGCTAGTGTCTCTTGATGGGCCACTTGAGAAAGGCGATAATGTGTTTCAGCCTGGGGCTGGAATGACGACATTCTCTTTTTTCCCGGGCTATGAGAGCCTATGGACGACGTGGGAAGTGTCACGTTAGAGCAGAGATCCTTAGTAAATGATAGAGATGGCAAAGAAGTTCCAGAAATGGTCAGACAGGCCACTTCCTGTAAAGGAATCTCTCAGGTTTTGACCTGCCATTTGAGTTCTGTTATACTCACAGACACCATTCAAACAGTTTTAGAAAATTTAGGGTGTTTTCTATCCATATGTAATAAGTATATGCATATTCTAGTTACTGAGTAGGAGTGGTAACCAGATTAAATCGGGTATGTTTTTTATCCAGCCGTGTCAATGCTGCCCCCTAGCCCTAACAGGTTAAGTGTTGTTGTCTCCTCCAGCCGCTTTTCAACCAGAGGCTGTGCTGGTTGCGTATCAGGGACTGGCACTGCAACTGTCTGTTTCACTGATGGGGGCCTGTGTTCCCACTCTCTCGCTGGTTCAGCCTTCCTCTCCTCAGGTACTGTAGGAGATGTGGGAACCTGTAGCGGCTCATGATGAAGGTCATATTCATCACCGCTGTCTTCATCAGAATCTAGAGGCTCTGATTCAGGCTGATGTCTCCTTTATTTCTGACTTTTGTCATTTTTGGTCATTTCTGGTTGTGTCTCAAAAGGTAAGTGGTCACAGGACATGAGCAGGTTTCTGTGCAGGACCCTGGAGCGTCCCCTACCCTTTTCCGGTCTCAATTCGTAAATCGGCAGGTCTGAACCCATTTGTCTCACTACTGTGTGAATTGTATCTTCCCAATAGTTACGGAGTTTTCCTGGTCCTCCTCTTGGTGTCAGGTTTTTAAATCAGAACTCGCTCGCCAGGCTGTAGCACTGAACTCCTAACTTTAGTGTCATAGTACTTCTTACTTCTTTCAGCGGCTTTCTGAGCATTTTCATTTGCAATGGCGTATGCTTCCTCCATCCCACGTTTCCAGTTCTCCACGTAGTCTCGCTGGTTACTGGAACCTGCCTCTGTGCACAATCCAAAGAGCATATCAACTGGAAGCCTGGGTGATCTCCCAAACAGAAGATAAAATGGTGAATAGCCAGTCACTTCGCAACGGGTGCAGTTATAGGCATAAACCAGTTTGTTCAGAGACTCCTTACAATTTGACTTTTGTGTCTCAGTTAGTGTCTTTAACATTTGCAACACTGTTCTGTTCATGCGTTGACCGTTCCCAATCGGGTGGTAGGGTGTTGTTCTGGACCCCGCCATGCCACTGAGTTTCTTTAACTGATGGAACAACTGATTTTCAAATTCTCCCCCTTGGTCATGGTGGATGCGGGACGGGAACCCGAACTTCAGGGCAAAGTCATTGAAGATGAGATTTGCAGCAGTTTTACCTGACTTTGATGTGGTGGCGTAGGCTTGAGTGAAACGTGTAAAATGATCAACAATCACGAGGATGTACTCATATCCCCCTTTGCATCTGTCGAGATGAAGGAAGTCTATACATACCAGTTCAAATGGCCGTGTTGTCACAATGTTTGTCAGAGGAGCTCTTGTTTCATGGGCTGGCTTTTTCTGCTTGACACAGCTACAAGTTTTAGTCACATAGTGCTCAATGTCAGATTGCATATATGGCCAGAAGAAGCGGTCACGTACTAGTGATACAGTGCGGTCAGTACCTTGGTGTCCCATGTTATTGTGCAACTCTTCCATCACTTTACATTTGTACTGCTCTGGTAGAACTAACTGCTTGCGGGCTGTAGTGATTCTGTACAGAATGCCATCACTGTCTATTGTCAATTTGTCCCATTCCCTGAATAGGCATTTTGTCTTTGGACTGCATTCCTTTTGCTCTTTAACTGGCGGTTTGGAACCAGACAGTTTGAAATTGAGCACAGGACGGATGACCTGATCAGATTCTTGTGCTTCTCTTATCCCATCTTTTGGGATCGAGCTGATTGTTGCAGTGGTTGTCTCACCTTCAGCTGATACTGACATAGATGCAGCTGAAAGTAACCAAGGTACAACAGCCTCTTTCTGTACCTCAACTGCTTGTATCGTGGCGGCAATGGTGTCTGGTGGAAGCTCCTCAGAACATTCTTCCATCAGTGACTCTACATCCAGTGGCATCCTTGACAAAGCATCTGCATCACCGTTCTCTCTGCCTAGCCTGTACTTTATTGTAAAGTGGAAATCAGCCAATTCTGCAACCCACCTGGAAGTGGTTGCGTTCAGTTTTGCAGTAGACAGAATGTAGCTGAGCGGGTTGTTATCGCTGTATACAGTGAAGGTCGGAGCATAGTACAAATAATCACGGAACTTATCAGTGATTGCCCATTTTAGAGCTAGAAATTCTACCTTGCCCGAGTGGTAGTGATAGTTCTTCTCAGCTGCTGTTAAGGTTCGAGAGCCATAAGCAATGACCCTAAGCTTCCCATCTTGCTTTTGATAAAGAACTGCTCCCAAGCCTTGGTGTGACGCATCAGTGTGTACAACAAATGGCTGAGTGAAATCAGGGAAACCTAAGACTGGTGGGTGAAGAAAACACTCAATCAGCTGTTCAAGTGCCTGTTGATGCTGGTCAGTCCACAAGATTGGCTTGTTTGAGGGCACCACATTACTTACTTTCTTTGTTTTTGTTTTCCGTGGGTGGTGAGGTAATTTCTCTGAATCTGCTTTCAGGAGGTCATACAGGCAGCTGGCC
Organism: Salmo salar; assembly: GCF_905237065.1. Lineage (NCBI taxonomy): Eukaryota > Metazoa > Chordata > Actinopteri > Salmoniformes > Salmonidae > Salmo > Salmo salar. The sequence continues at coordinate 79,412 of NW_025547748.1, forward strand.
CTCCTAGAAAAGTATATGATGTACTGTCTGTAGTAAGTGAGTAAACCAAGCATTTTTCTGAGCAGGCCCACAGTCTCTGGTCTGATTTCTTTCAATGCTCTTACTGCTTCAAAATCGGCTGGGTCAACTCGGCTGCCCTCTGCAGACACTATTCTTCCCAAATAACGGACCTGGGGTTTAAAGAGATCACACTTACTTGGTTTGAGTTTAATGCCATACTCTCTGAGACGCTGCAAAACTTTTCGCACATCATTCACATGGCTGTCGAAAGTTTTACTGAAAACTAGCGTGTCGTCCAGATAAGGAATGCAGATGTTATCCCGGAGCCCTTCCAAACACTCCTCCATACACCGCTGAAAAGCTGCAGGAGCGTTCATGAGGCCGAATGGCATACGTATCCACTCATAGAGTCCCCATGGGGTCACAAATGCTGTCAGTGGTCTGCTTTCTTCAGAGATGAACCCCTGGTGATACGCTTTTCCCTGGTCTAAGAGGGAGAACCAGGAATTACCACCTAAACTGTCCATGATGTCTTGGACCCGAGGGATAGGCTGGCGGTCGGGATGTGTCTTTCTGTTCAGGTCTCTGTAATCTATACACAACCGGAGGGTCCCGTCCTTCTTCCGAACGCACACGACAGGTGAAGAATATGAAGAGTTTGACTTCCTAACCCAGCCCTGGGCTATGAGGTCATAAAGGTAACCCTTCATCTCCTGATACAGTGGCCTGGGCACTGACATGTATGTGCGCTTGACTGGTTCAGAGTCCTTTAGAGAAATAGTCATTTTCAATCGTTCAATACAGCCAATGTCATTGTCTGATCTGGAGAAGGAGTGGCACTCTTCTCTAAGCATTTGCCTAACAACTTCTCTCTGCTCTTCGGTGAGGTGATTTAAACCTACTGGTGGATCCCACTGTTCAGTAGCAGTACATGGGGTTCGAACGCTTGTGTGATTCACTGTGGCTGGGGTGACAGTTTTTCAAAGACCTGGGCAGGTAACACAGTCATAATGGTTTGTACTGTACCAATTATTGTGCGTCCTAGCAGGGCAATGTCGTGGTCAGTAGGGTTAGAGACATCAAGCATGATAACTGGAAAAACACCTTTCCTGACTCTGACTAGTGTGTCAAAAAACTCAAGGTCGTCTGGCCACTGCGGGTTCAGGTCTGGCTGGAAAAGCATTGTCATGTCCTCTTTGAAAGGCTGGGAAGCTACACGGCACTCAATCTGAATGCTACTGTGTTTTGGTACAGCAACCTTCTCTTTCTTTTTCACTGCATATTCATCTGTCTGTTCTGCGCTAACAGCCTGTATAAAAGCTCTCACCTTGTTTCTTTTGAGGCTTGGGAAAGCTGTTTTTACTGTACTGTATTGTTTAGTCATGTCGGTCATTGTCAAGATGTGCTCGATAACATTGAAACCTATGATGGGATGAGATAGGTGACAGCCTTTCATTACCAGCACTGGGATGATCAGTTCCTTTGTTTGGTCAGTTTCAGAGGCTAGCCGAAAAGTTGTTTCAATCCATCCCAGGTACGGCATTTCAGTCCCGTTTGCTGCAGTCAACCTTAGACCATCAGGTGAGTCCAGGATTTCTGAAACATCTCTCAGCCTTGCGTTTGGGAGAGATTTCTCTTTCCATCGTTCATCAATGACCGATACCTGAGAGCCTGTGTCCCATAGAGCCTGGAGGTGGTGGCGATTCAGGTGACACTCAATAAGGCACTGTCTGCCGACTAGCGAGGTGACCTTACGGGGGTGGCAACCTTGAGCTAGGGATGGTAAAGAGTGGGCATTTTCCTCTGTGCAGGAAAACCTTTCCCTGGTAGAATCAATTTTCAGGTGAGTGCATTTTTCCTTATCCTCTTCAGCGTCTCGTCCCGTCAGCGGGATCAAAATCCAGGGAAAACTCCTAGCGACATTAGCATAACGAAATTGAATATATATTTTTTTTTTCAAATATAGGACTGTCTCATATCGTTTTATAGATACACCTCTCCTGAATCGACCCACGTCGTCCGATTTCAAAAAGGTTTTACAGGAAAAGCAAATCATTAGATTATGTTAGAGGAGTCCATCGTAAAAGCAGCAAAATAGCCATTTTCCGACCAACCACATGCATCACAAATAACCAAAAAACAGCTAAATGCAGCACTAACCTTTTACAAACTTCATCAGATGACACACCTAGGACATCATGTTACACAATGCATGCATTCTTTTGTTCAATAAAGTTCATATTTATATATGAAAACAGCATTTTACATCGGCGTCTGACGTTGACTAACTATTTTCCGTGAAATGCAATCCGGGAAACAGAGCTACAATTTACTGAATTACTATTCGAAAACATGTTTAAAATGTAATATTGTCATTCTAAGATATATAGATGAATATCTCTTGAAAGCACCGGTCATACCAGATTTAAAAATAACTTTACTGGGTAATCACACTTAGCGATAAAAGGGGATGCGATACTCAGAAAATGAGCTAGTAAATACAGCTCGGCGCCATCTTGGAACAATCGCATATCACATCTAATGTTGTATAATATTGTCAATAATCCCTTACCTTTAGTTGTCTTCATCAGAAAGCACTTCCAGGAATCCCAGGTCCACAACAGATGTATTTTCGGTCGAAAAAGTCCATCCTTTATGTTCCATTAGCTTGCTGTTGTTAGCGCGTCCGAACGGTGTATCCAACTACTCTGCCGTGCGCGCCACAGCCGTTTCGAAATAAAACATTTTTTTCCCATTTAGGTTCGTTCAAACATGTCAAACGTTGTATAACATAAATCTTCAGGGCCTGTTTCAACAAGAGAGCCAATAAGATTCGAGGGGGGGATGATTTCATTGTGTTTCAAAATGTTTCCAAAGGTGGGGTAGACAGGGCGCCGGGCGTCATAATGGTGATGGCCCTCCCCCTGTGACCAATTTCCAATGCGTCTCATTCACTGAGTTTCGACAGTAGAAGGCTCAAAACACTTTGTAAAGACTGGCGATATCTTGTGTTAACAATAGGAAGTGCTCAATGAACGATATCTCACGGTGTGAATAATAGGCAACGACGTGAAGTTGAGTCCACAATTCAGAATTCCACTTCCTGGTTCAATCGGTCTCGGGGTTTTGACTGCCATATGAGTTCTGTTATACTCACAGACACCATTCAAACAGTTTTAGAAACTTTAGGGTGTTTTCTATCCACAGGTATTAATTATATGCATATCCTAGCTTCTGAGTCTGATTAGTAGGCCGTTGACAATGGGCAAGAATTTTTC